>NC_053500.1:71024917-71277417 GCF_905171775.1 Rana temporaria | reverse complement strand
CATGTACTTGTAGTTCTTCCAAAGTATTCCTACAACTTGGTGCTTTTAGCTATGCATAATCAAGTATATTTTGAGATGGTTTAACATCAGATGAAGTCCGTTCGATGAAACTTGTTGATAAAGCACACAGCGTTGATTTAGGGTCAGCTATGCTGCCAGAGAGACAAGAGGGGCTTTTCATCAGCTATCATCTGGAAATAAGAGAGTGTATAGCTTAAACCCTATCATCCGGTGTTCGTGCTGACATTTTTTGTATCGATCCAAGTCTTTGAACCTATGCACATAGCATATGCGATTTTAAACGTTTTTTATCAATAAATCACTTTTCGGAAATTACACTGTGGTGCTGCCTTTCTTATGAAACCACAGTATCATCTATGGGATCTCTGAGTGAGGACGATCAGGCGGTGGATAACACAGACGGAATGATCAGCGGGACAAGCCAATCGTTCCCTGAAGTCCTGACACACCTAACCCATAATCATCCAACAGCGTTGCCAACAGCCTCCGAGGACGACTGATGAGACCATCCATCCAAGCTCTTTACTTGCCAAGGTCTGGTAAGTGTACACTTCATAGGGAGAGGGATTCACTGATAGAGTGAGAGCGGGTGTCAGAGGTTACTGCACAGCGGAGCACCATTCTTTGGATCCCTCCTGTGGAACTGTTTTATCCACCGTATTTATCACCAGCACTGCATTTATCTGCAAGTTACATCAACTAGGAAGATGTAGCTGTTGGTTTCTGTCACACACACACATTGTTTGAGGATCTCTGCATGAAGGCTTTTTTAAACAGTTGCCCACAGACTGGTTATATTTGTATTTTAATTTATTTCATCTGATTGGTGTTTAATACGTGTTTTTTAACTGTGTCCTCAAGCGCCTGGTGGTGTGGGCACACATATACACTATTTTTTTTTTTGAGATCTGTTCCAATCCTTAAGCCACACAGGTTGGTTTCTTAGTGGCCATTTATGGACCTGTTGCCCAATTACTGTAATTATAACTTGGGGAATAAACAGCAGTTCCTCATGTAAGCACTGTGAAACATAATAATTTACTTGGCAGGCAGCAAAACATAATTATGCATACTTAAAGCTGCAATCAAAGTCATGTCACAAATCAGGGAACCTGTACTTTGAAAGCAGCAGAAAAAGGCCTTCTGGTACACAAGTGAAAAGCTTTTTCATTTATGGGTTTGTGGTGTGTCTGGGACAGAAGCGCAGGAGAAGCAATTGTATTTTTAGGTCATATCCTCCTTATCAAATTCTCCAAAGCTGCTGACATCTGGATCTCAAGAGAACAGCATTTCTGAACACCATATACAGTATACAACAGGGTTTGACAAATTTGCTTAGAATCTAGGAGCCAGCTAAAAAAGTTAGGAACCAGAAAATGCGCCCTGTCACAACGAGCTCGCACGCAGAAGCGAACACATACGCGAGTGTAAAAGGTATTCAAACCACACGTGAGGTATCGCCTTGATCGTTAGACCGAGAGCAATAATTCTAGCTCTAGACCTCCTCTGTAACTCAAAACATGCAACTTTTTAAACGTCGCCAATGGAGATTTTAAAGGGTAAAGGTTTGTCGGCATTCCACGAGCAGACGCAATTTTGAAGCGTGACATGTTGGGTATCAATTTACTCGGCGTAACATTATCTTTCACAATATACAAAAAAAATTGGGATAACATTACTGTTGTCTTATTTTTTTATAAAAAAAAATTAATTTTTTTCCCCCAAAAAAGTGCGCTTGTAAGACCGCTGCGCAAATATGGCCATTTCCGCCATTTTATTCTCTAGGGTGTTAGAATAAAAAATATATATAATGTTTGGGGGTTCTAATTAGAGGGAAGGAGATGGCAGTGAAAATAGTGAAAAATTACACACATTAGAATTGCTGTTTAACTTGTAATGCCAACGGCCACCACCAGATGGTGCCAGCTCACAGAAGGAAGAGCTTGGGACTTCACAAGGCCGCAAAGCCGCGGCCCCAATTACCGGCCGTCGCGGGCCTGCCGCGATCGCGCATCGGGGGAGGTGGGGGCGCACGGGGACACAGGATCCTGTGCCTTCGTGCGCCCCCACCTCCCCCGTCGCGCAGGTAATTGAGGCCGCGGCTTCGCGGTCTTGTAGGCCGCAAAACCACGGCCCCAATTACCGTCGGGCGCGGGCACCAGGTCACAATTTGTCGCCAATGCGACCTGGCACTCGTATATTGTCGACCCCTGGTATACAATACAACTCACTACTATTGTACTTCCTAAATTCTTACCTTAGTCTTTTCGTTATAAATAAATTATTAGCATCATTTTCTATGCCCCCCCGCTTGCAATGTTTGGTCCAACTAAAAGCCCCCGGGGAAAGACAATTCAGAAAGCGAATACAAAAATTTCTGTGATAACCCTAAAATTTAAAAAAAACACACAACACACACTGCTACCTAAAAATATATTTGAAAAACCCAATCATGTATACCTTAACAAATAATCTATACAAATAAATAATACATAACAATTTTAAATAATTAATGACAAAAATGCTGTGAAAAATCAACAGAGGTGCATCAAATTAATACATCAATAGTAAAAGCGGATGTCCGCTGAAAAAAAAAATATTAAAAGCCAGCAGCTACAAATACTGCAGCTGCTGACTTTTAATATTAGGACACTTACCTGTCCTGGAGTCCAGCGCCGTCCGCAGCAGAGGACGAGCGATCGCTCGTCACTCTGCTGCCCCCCCGCCATTCTCAGTGAGGGAACCAGGAAGTGAAGCGCTCCGGCTTCACTACCCGGTTCCCTACAGCACATGCGCGAGTCGCGCTACGCCTGCCAATTGGCTCCCGCCGTGTACTGGGAGCCGGGTGTTCCCAGAACACAACGGGGGGGGGGGGAGGTGACGTCATGCCGGAAAGGTGACGTCATGCCGCAAATACCTGTCTTTAGACAGGTATCTGCACTCCCCTCCCCCCGAAAGGTGTCAAATGTGACACCGGGGGGGGGGGGGGAGGGTTGCGATCAGCGGGAGTTCCACTTTAGAGTGGAGCTCCGTTTAAAGCAGTGAAAAAATTAATAAATAAAATCGTAGCATACAACTGTATATCAATCAATTGTACGTTTTTAAATCATGCAAGGTGAAAATGTGATAGCAAATCTTCAATATGGTAAAGTGCTGGTGCTTCACACACTTCATGATGCACATCAGTGGTATAACTCACTCAAAAATTCAAAACTAGGATGCCGCATATCTTGTACACAAATATATCTTAGCCAACCCTAGAAGTCAAATATAGGGCCAAATAGATCAGAGAAGAAAACAAAAAAAAAAACCAAGGCACATGAAAGAAAAGACATGGGCCTCATGCACGCTGGACGTTAAAATAACATTATAAAAAATGCCAGTAGCTTTGCAGTTTTGCAAGTTTTTCAATTTTTTTCAGCGTTTTTGCAGTAGCGTTTTATTTGCGTTTTTCTGCGTAAGCGCTTTTTGCATTTTTTTTTTTTTAGAAAAAATTTAATTGTTTTTTTCAATGGATCAAAAACATTAAAAAACGCTGGTGAGTGACATTTATGAGGGTTTATCGACGTTTATCAGCATTTATCAGAGATTGAGCGTTTTTTAAAGCTGAAAAACGTCTCTCAGAACCCACAAGTTTTGTTTTTTTATTGCTCAAAAACGCCACTGCCCAAAACTACTGGCAACAGCCTATGTGTGCATGGACACATAGGATAACATGATGGAAAGTTTAATGATAGTAGAAAAAAGGTCTACTGCCAAAAACAGCTGCTGTAAAAACATCAAAAAACGTCCAGTGTGCGTGAGGCCTTAAGGAAAATGAAGGAGCTCTAGCAGTTATAGTTGGGCATGACTTCAAGGACTCGGAAGCAGTTGTGTCCTCTACGGTTAATCTCTAGGGTGCTATGTCTGGGGACCCAGCAGCTACAAAGATACTTCACAGCACTATCCAAAGTCTTCCAAATTCATATGTCAGAAAACAGTTGGACCTTATCTATCAAAGTGTCTAAGTGGAATGTCCTTTGGCCTATGCACAGCAACCGGATTTCCAATTTAATTTTTCTTCTATGGCAACGGGATAATGCAAAGGGCAAATATGACTGGTTAGATGGCAAACCAGTCCCAAATTTAGAAAATGCAGCACATTAAGCCATGGCCCTGACCACCCAAACCTCACCAATTTTTAAGTAGAAATGCCATCGCTTCTTGATATATAAAAGGGTTTATACACATGGGCGTACTGAGCCACAAACAGTGCCTTGAAAAAGTATTCATACCACCTGTGTGTGTAATGTAATCTCAGTATAAATACAGCTGTTCTGTGAAGCCCTCTGTTAGGCCTTGTACACACGATAGGTTAACCAGAGGACAACGGTCTGAAGGACCGTTGTCATAGGTTAACCGATGAAGCTGACTGATGGTCCGTCACGCCTACACACCATCAGTTAAAAAAACGATCGTGTCAGAACGCGGTGACGTAAAACACAACGTGCTGAAAAAAAACGAAGTTCAATGCTTCCAAGCATGCGTCGACTTGATTCTGAGCATGCGTGGATTTTTAACCGATGGACATGCCTACTAACGATCGTTTTTTTCCCCATCGGTTAGGAATCCATAGGTTAATTTTAAAGCAAGTTGGCTTTTTTTTAACCTAAGGTTTAATAACCTATGGGGCCTACACACGATCGGTTTGGACTGGTGAAAATGGTCCATCAGACCGTTGTCCTCTGGTTAACCTATCGTGTGTGTACGAGGCCTCAGAGAACCTTAGTGAACAAACAGCATCATGGAGGCCAAGGAACACACCAGACAGGTCAGGGATAACGTTGTGGAGAAGTTTAAAGCAGGGTTAGGTTATGAAATAATATCCTATGCTTTGAACATCTCACGGAGCACTGTTCAATTCATCACCCGAAAATGGAAAGAATATAGCAAAACTGCAAACCTACCAAGACATGGCTGTCCACCTAAACTGATAGGCCAGGCAAGGGGAGAATTAATCAAAAGAAGCAGTCAAGAGGCCCATATTTAAAGGGTCACTAAAAGGAAAAAAAATGTTGCTCAAATGACTGTTTACAGGGTATAGAGACATAAAAGTTAACTGATTCCTATTAAAAATTGTTAAAAATTGAATTGAATCTATCATATAATGTGGCTCTAGTTTCACTTTTCGGTTTTAAAGGTACATACATGAAGTTCCGGGTGAGAGGTGAGTCAGGAAGACTCATAGAACAAAAACAAACAAATCCAGGGCAGTGTTTTGTTTTTAAAATTAATCTGATTCTGAGGAGTTTTAGACACACAGTAATGACAGCTTAGACCACCGTGAAAATCTCCCAGTACCATGGTTATAAGGAAACAGGCAACCAGGAAGTGTGGAGATCACAGCAGAATTACAGCTACTTCAAAGCAAAAACTAACAATGAGGACATGAAACCAGTACTGCAGTAAGGTAAAGGAAGCTGTTTAGCTAAAAAAAAAAATGTCCTTTAGTGACCCTTTAACTCTGGAGGAGCTGCAGAGATCCACTACTGGAGGTGGGAGAATCTGTCCACAGGACAACCATTAGTCGTGCACTCCACAAATCTGGTCTTTATGGAAGAGTGGCAAGAAGAAAGACATTCAAGGGAGCTGCGGTGGCTCAACGCGATTGGCACTGTGCTGACAAGCCATTCACCTCTGCAGCTAGAGGTTCGGATCCCGGTCTCGGCTTCATGTGAATTGAGTTTGGTGGTCTCAGCCCGGCTCCCGGTGGGTGTGCTATGCAAGGTAAGCCTGTGCTTAGTACGCCCACCCCCCTCCCACAAAAACCACCACACCTACACACGCACTCTAAATTGGGTTAACACATGCACTTTGACCACGCGGTCTCTAAAAGAGAGGCGAAGGACTAATGGGGCTGGTTGAGCGGGCTAATCCTCTCACTCCCTTATAGGGAGTCCCTCTGCCCCGTTGGGCTTCAAAGCGGAGCAGGTAGGGTGGGCTGTGTGGGAGGACCCCCTCACACACCCGCCATTGCCACCCGGGGCATGGAGAAAGATGGCAGATTGCCTCTGGGGGAGGCCTGCCTACTCCCAACTCCTGCAGTCCGGCTCCTCTCTCGAGTACACGCACAAAATACACTTAAAAGAAAAAGAAAAAAAAAAAAAAAAAAAAAAAGAGAAAAAAAAAAAGAAAGACATTGTTGAAAGAAAGCTATAAGATCTCCCGTTTGCAGTTTGTGAGAAGCCATGTGGGGGGCACGGCAAACATGTGGCAGATGGTGCTATGGTCACATGAGACCAAAATTTAACTTTTTGGCCTAAAAGCAAAAAACACTATGTGTGGCAGAAAACTAACACTGCACATCACCCTGAACACACCATCCCCACCGTGAAACATGGTGGTGGCAGCATCAAGTCATGGAGATGCTTTTCTTCAGCCGGGACAGGGAAGCTGGTCAGAGCTGATGGAAGGAAGGAGCCAAATACAGGACAATCTTAGAAGAAAACCTGTTTGAGCCTGAAAGAGACTTGAGACTGGGGCAGAGGTTCACCTTCCAGCAGGACAACCACCCTAAACATACAGCCAGAGCTGATTATAAATTTTATTACAAAAATAGAAATATGACAAACAATAAAGATAATAAAACAATATATATATATATATATATATATATATATATATATATATATATATATATATACACACATATACATATATATACACACACATACATACACATATATATACACACACATACATACATACATACATACATACACACACACACACACACACACACACAATATCCTCTGTGCATCGCCTACGCGTTTCGCCGTTGGGCTTCCTCAGGACGAGCAGAAGAAATTTGACAATGTAAGGATATATTTCATTGTCTCAAAGCATTCCACAAAGGGTGTATAGATGTACCACAAAAGTCTAAATGCAAATCGGAGAGTCTCCAAGATCCGGAAATGATTTGGTGAGCCTGAAATATCAACCATAGGGGACACCGCAGGTATATATCAAGGGGAACCAGATCTGAAAGATCTAGGCAAAACCTCAATTCCGGGGCAGAATGATAAAGGTGTATAGTAATCAACATATATCGATACGCTTGGCCAGATATATTGCGCTCGCATCCGAGTGCTATTTATATTAGCAGTCAACAGGACAGACAAAGTCTGCGAAGCAACAAAAACATAAAATATCTGAAGATCGTCGTATGCCCCGGGGTAATAGCCTGTGCTATACACGTGTAGCTGCAACCGTGTATAGCACAGGATATTACCCCGGGGCACACTTGGTGCATATTATAGGAAAAGTTGTGTAATTACATATTACTCTATAGCGCCCCCAGTACACTTTTTAGCACGCATCTGGTAGGTTAACCTGTCTACATAGTCTTAGTCTGTGTACATATGCACGAGGCAGCTAGTGTAGACTGTAGGCCCACTGAGGGGAGGGACTGAATGTAAAACATGTAATGCACTGCGTAAATTGTTGATCCTATTTGAAGACCCCTGTAAGTTTACACCCCGTTTATCCTCACTGAAGATCCAATATTTTACCATTTCCTTTAACAGACTGTCAAAGCTGCTTATTCTGCAGTGAAATCACGCAGCAGCTTTGTCCCCCTGTAGACAGATAGGGCAGTCGCAGCTGACCATGTCGTTTTAAACTGGTTGTAAAGGCAGAAGCTGCATGCCGGTGGGCATTCAACAGGAGGGTAGGGGCCAGAAGCACTGAAGAGGGATCCAAGAAAAAGGGGGGATCAGGGCTGCTCTGTGCAAAACCACAGTAAGTAGCGCCAAAAGGGATTTTGTATTGCAATGCTTTTCACAACCACAAGCTAAGTGGCTGGCACAAGGTTATAGCCAGTTCTATTGACTTCAATGGAAATGTGTGATCAATTTTCAATGATTGGTACCATAGCTTGTGGACTCTACAACTTTCACACAGACCAAATATTATACACCAATTGGGTTATTTTTACCAAAGATATATAGCAGTATAAAGCATTTCTAAAGTTATGAAGAGACTTATTTGCCAAATAAACTAAGAAACTAAGAACACATTTATTTTACAATTAGTAAAAATATATACAAATATAAAAGCACCCCACTGATGAATAAATACCACCAAAAGAAAACTCTATTGGTGTGAATTTAAAAAAAAATGTAATTTGGGTATAGTGTTGCATGACTGAGTAATTCTCATTCAAAGTCAGAGAGCTGAAAGCTAAAAATTGCCCTGGGTAGGAAGGGGGTGAAAGTGCCCAGTATTGAATTAGTTAACTGCTTCCCGACCATAGCACAACAATATACGTTGTCAGAATGGCACGGCAGGCAGAAGGACGTATATATACATCCCCTTTAAGAATCGGCATTGTGGACGCGGTGATCAGTGTCGCGTCACACAAAGCCCACCCCCCTACAGAAGCACTCCCTAGGAAACACTTAACCCCTTCAGCGCCACCTAGTGGTTAACCCTTTCACAGTAATTTTTATAGCACCGATTGCTGTAAAAATGACAATGGTCCCAAAAATGTGTCATCGCTGCCATTACTAGTAAAAAAAAAAAAATTAAGAAAAATGCCATAAAACTATCCCCTATTTTGTAGATGCTATAACGTTTGCGCAAACCGAACAATATACGCTGAAGTGATTAAGGGGGACAAGTCCTATGCCTACACACTTTTGCTAATAGGTGTCCCTCATTCCCAACTCAGAAAGTTGGGAGGTATGCATTTACACCTTTCAACACCCAAATGAAGGCCAAGAAACACTCACGGTAAACCTAAGACCCAACTATATAAACTCCCAGAACTGGTACAAGTGACTCCCATAGCCCCACCTGAAATCCAAGGATCATGGGACAAGTAGAATGAGGACTGGAAAAGGAAGGAGACAGGAAGTCAGAGAAATCCGAAATTCAGCCAGGTGGAGGAGTGACATCACAGACACAAACCTACTGTATACAGCTAAAGGAGGTACCGTATTTATCGGCGTATACCGCGCACTTTTTTCCCCTTAAAATAAGGGGAAAATCTTCGACTCCACCGAGGCCGCAGACGGACGCCGGGCAAGACACCAACGAGGGGCATTCAGACTAAGTATTTATTTTTTTCTTAGATTTCCCTTCCAGGTTGGGGGTGCGCGCTATACCCCGATAAATACGGTAAGTTGCACACAAACTGACAGCAAGGTTGCGATAAATTTACATGCACAATTAATCTGTTTTGGGGGAGGAAAAGCTGGAGTTCTTCCTTAATCTGGGGCATTGGACTGTTCAATGTACTAGCAGATTTAGGGTTGAATATGTTTTTATTTTCTATTTTTCAGGTGAAACAGTTGGGGTACAGAAGAAAAGAAGGGGGTGGAGGGAAATGCTGGACATACATCAACATTAGGCCCCGTACACACCGGACCGTTTTCAGCAGACATGTCCGCCCGGAGATTTCTGTCTGATGGTTGTACACACCATCAGACAGAAATCCGCGCGTAAACAATACGCGGGGCGTGGCCGCGCCGTTGCGGCGACGTGCGCGGCCCTGGAAGTTCAATGCTTCCACGCATGCGTCGAATCAGTACGACGCATGCGAGGGATGGCGGTCGGTCGGTCGGACGTGTCCGGTGAGTCTGTACAGACGACCGAACACATCCGACGGACAGGTTTCCAGCGGACAGATTTCTTAGCATGCTAAAAAAAAAATTATCCGCTGGAAACTGTCCGATCCGCCGGACAATTGTCCGCTCGGGCCTACACACGACCGGATCTGTCCGCTGGAACTGGTCCGTCGGTAGCGAAGTTTGGCGCAATTCCACGAGCGTGTGCAATTTTGAAGGGTGACATGTTAGGTATCTATTTACTCAGTGTAACTTCATCTTTCATATTATGCAAAAACATTGGGCTAACTTCACAGTTTTTTTTTTTAAGCACAAAACAGTTTTATTTTTAAAAACATGCGTTCAAAAAATTGCTGCGAAAATACCGTGCAAGATAAAAAGTTGCAACAACCGCCATTGTATTCTCTAGGGTCTTTGAAAAAAAAAAAAAAAAGCATATAGAATGTTTTGGGTTCTGTGTAATTTTTTAGCAAATAAATGATGATTTTTACATGTAGGAGAGAAATGTCAGAATTGGCCTGGGTGCTCCAGAACGCCTGATGGTGCTCCCTGCATGTTGGGCCTCAGTATGTGGCCACGCTGTGTAAAAGTCTCACATGTGTGGTATCGCCATACTCGGGAGGAATAGCAGAATGTGTTTTGGGGTGTAATTTGTAGTATGCATATGCTGTGTGTGAGAAATAACCTGCTAATATGACAGAAACTAGAATTTTTTTTTGTTTTTTTACAGAATTTTCAGTCTTTTTTCTTTTATAGCGCAAAAAATAAAAACCGCAGAGGTGATCAAATACCACCAAAAGAAAGCTCTATTTGTGTGAAAAAAAAAGGACAACAATTTCAGATGGGTACAAGGTTGTATGACTGAGTAATTGTCATTCAAATTGTGAAAGCACCGAAAGCTGAAAATTGGTCTGGTTAGGAAGGGGGTTTAAGTGCCCAGTGGTCAAGAGGTTAAAGTATTTTTTTCACAAAAAATTGCATTTAACCACTTAACCCCCGGACCATATTGCTGGTCAAAGACCAGAGTACTTTTTGCGATTCGGCACTGCGTGGTCGTGCGACGTGGCTCCCAAACAAAATTGGCGTCCTTTTTTTCCCCACAAATAGAGCTTTCTTTTTGAGGTATTTGATCACCTCTGCGGTTTTTAGTTTTTGCGCTATAAACAAAAATAAAAGCGACAATTTTGAAAAAAAAAAAATATTTTTTACTTTTTGCTGTAATAAATATCCCCCAAAAATATCTAAAAAAACGATTTTTTTTCCTCAGTTTAGGCCGATACGTATTCTTCTACATATTTTTCGTAAAAAAAAAAAAATCGCAATAAGCGTTTATTGATTGGTTTGCGCAAAAGTTATAGCGTTTACAAAATAGGGGGTATTTTTTTTATGGCATTTTTATTAATATTTTTTTTTTTACTAGTAATGGCGGCGATCAGCGAATTTTTTTCGGTACTGCGACATTATGGCGGACACTTCGGACACTTTTGACACATTTTTGGGACCATTAGCATTTTTATATCGATCAGTACTATAAAAATGCATTGGATTACTATAAAAATGCCACTGGCAGTGAAGGGGTTAACACTAGGGGCGGGGAAGGGGTTAAGTATGTCCCTGGGTGTGTTCTTACTGTGGGGGGGGGGGGGGGCCTCACTAGGGGAAATCACTGATCTTCTGTTCATACATTGTATGAACAGAGGATTAGCATTTCCCCCCCTGACAGGACCGGGAGCTGTGTGTTTACACACACAGCTCCCGGTCCCCGCTCTGTAACAAGCGATCGCGTGTGCCCGGGGGCGATCCCACCGGGCGCGCCCCTAGTTCCCTGCGAGAGAGCCGACGTAGAGCTACGGGCTCTCGCGCAGGAGAGCCAACCTGCCGCCGTAGAATGACGGGGGCAGGTCGGCAAGTAGTTTAAAAGACTGCTGCGCAAATACAGTGCAACATAAAATATTGCAACAACCGCCATTATATTCCCTAGGGTCTCTACTAAAAAATGATATAATGTTTGGGGGTTCTAAGTAATTTTCTAGCAAAAAAAAAAAATTATGATTTTAACTTGAAAAGAGCTGTCAGAAAAGGGTTTGGTGTTTAAGTGGTTAAACGTTCCTAATTTACATAAAGAGGTTTATTCCTTTGATGTAAAAGTCAATGTAATACAATGTTTAGACTTAACTTTCCACTGATAAAGAATGTTTTCAAAACTTGGCAGATTGCCCAGACTTTGACTTTTGGCTGAGAGCAGAGAGGAAATTCTTTGCATACCAAAGTGCAGAGAGAAAATTATTTTCATGTCAAAGATCTTGAAACCCTGTGTCAAGAATCGCAACGGGAAAAAGATTGCGATAACGATTCTTGACGATTGATCGTGCAGCTCTAATCAACATGTTAAAGTTATATATAGGTAGGTCTGATAAATGCCAACATCATAACATTAGGGTTGCAGTTAATATCTCAAGCAAGCAGCGTACTCAGTCAATTGGATACAGAAAAGGAAAACATATAAAATAGTGTATAGCCCAGGATTAGGGAAGTTTTTTTTATATACTAATAAACAGGGCTTGACAAATTTGCTTAGAATCTAGGAGCCAACTGAAAAAGTTAGGAGCCAGTTTTTTAAATCAGCTGCCCAGCACTGCATATCTGGGCCGTTGGGAAATATGAACCCACTCTACCCCGTGTCGGCCACCCAAGTCCCCCCCCCCCTTCACTAGCCATTCTACATTATTTCTCTTATAGGCAGTACCAGTGGGGAATCTGCTAGAGATTTCACCCAGGGCAAAGAATTTGTTTGGCGCCCCCCCCCCCCCCCCGTTATGGGACAAGTATAGGCAGGAAAGTGAGAAACTCCCCAGTCCATAGCTGTTGAGTCAGCTGTCTGTCCCCTCCCCCATGCTCCTCTGTCCCCCGTGCTCCCCCTGTACTCTTGTCCCCCGTGCTCCTCTGGCCGCCCCCCATGCTGCTCTGGCCCCCCATATGCTCGTCTATCCAGGCTTCTCTGGTTCCCCATATGCTCGTCTCCCCCCCCCCATGCTGCTCTGGTCTCCCATATGCTCACCCCCCCCCCCAATGCTGCTCTGTTCCTCCATATGCTCACCCCCCCCCCCATGCTGCTCTGGTCCCTCATATGCTCATCTCCCCCCCCCCCCCCATGCTGCTCTGGTCCTCCATATGCTCACCCCCCTATGCTGCTCTGTTCCCTGCATATGCTCACCCAACCCCCCATGCTGCTCTGGTCCCTCATATGCTCATCTTCCCCCCCCCCCCATGCTGCTCTGGTCCTCCATATGCTCACCCCCCTATGCTGCTCTGTTCCCTGCATATGCTCACCCAACCCCCCATGCTGCTCTGTTCCCTGCATATGCTCACCCCCCCCCCCCCTATGCTGCTCTGTTCCTCCATATGCTCACCCAACCCTATGCTGCTCTGTTCCTCCATATGCTCACCCCCCCCTATGCTGCTCTGTTCCTCCATATGCTCCCCCCATGCTGCTCTGTTCCCTGCATATGCTCACCCCCCCCTATGCTGCTCTGTTCCTCCATATGCTCACCCAACCCTATGCTGCTCTGTTCCTCCATATGCTCACCCCCCCCTATGCTGCTCTGTTCCTCCATATGCTCCCCCTATGCTGCTCTGGTCCTCCATATGCTCACCCAACCCGCCATGCTGCTCTGGTCCTCCATATGCTCACCCCCCCATATGCTCACCCCCTGCCCCATGCTGCTCTCGTCCTCCATATGCTCACCCCCCCCCCATGCTGCTCTGGTCCCCTCCGCTCCTCTGTTCTCCCCCCAGCACTCACCTCTCCCTGGCTTAGTTAAGCAGCGCGACTGAATGAGATGCACTTTGGGAGTCGGCACTGAAAAGCTCATACGATCCGGAAGGAGGGCTCACAGCAGCCGCACACAGCTGTGATATAAGCTTCCTCGTCACCCATTCTCCCGCTATTTCCTTCCCCCGCTCTCCATCTAGACCAGGGGTCTCAAACTGGCGGCCCTCCAGCTGTTGCGAAACTACAAGTCCCATGAGGCATTGCAAGGCTGACAGTTACAAGCATGACTCCCTCGGGCAGAGGGATGATGGGACTTGTAGTTTCGCAACAGCTGGAGGGCCACCAGTTTGAGACCCCTGATCTAGACTCTCCGCGGCAGCAGACAGGATGGAGAGCGGGGGAAGGAAATAGCAGGAGAACGGGTGACGAGGAAGCTTATATCACAGTTGTGTGCGGCTGCCCTGAGCCCTCCTTCCAGATCGTATGAGCTTCTCAGTGCCGACTCCCGAGGAGCATGTCATTCAGTCGTGCTGCTTAACTAATCCAGAGAGAGGTGAGCGCTGGGGGGAGAACAGAGGAGCGGAGGGGACCAGAGCAGCTGTCAAACTGGGAAGATGATGTCGGAAGTTGGCAGGCAGCCAGAGCAAGCTGCGATCATCACAGCACAGTCTACCAGAGGGCGCTGATTCGTAAAGCGACGGCCTCAATTTTGGCTAGCCCAGGCTGAAGTCCGAATACCTACAGTGGGGCCACGTCCCAGCTGCTGCGGTGTAGCCCAGGCACCAGGACTCAATTTCCAGTCGCCATTGCGACATGGCGCCTGGGTTTTGTCGAGCCCTGCTACTAAAAACATCAAAAATAAAAAAGAGGGACAGGTATGGGGGGGGTATAGATATACAGTTAGTATGAAGGTTATCTCTCGTACTCAGTTCAGCTGTGGTTGGATGCTTAGAGGGTCGGTCACCGGGGTGTGGTCAACCATTCTTCCGGACCATTTACCCCAGTGACGTTCCAGCTGTTGGTCCCAAGGCCATCCCTCCACTCAGCTACCATTCATTCTGTTCAGTAATCTATCAGAGGCCGAATAGTGGACCCAGACATACCATAGCTTCAGGTGTTTTTTTTGTTTTTTTTTGTTTAATCACATTTTAATTTTTAAGTTTACACACAGATTCCACTCATAGCACATAGATAACATATTCAGGTATATATATCCATTCTAAGATTGGATTTTTCCCCAGACATAACTCAGGATCTTACTCTCTATTACATAACTGCTAGTGAATGAAACAAAGATACAAAACAGAGTGAGAAAAAAAAAAAAAGGCACAGAAACAACTACAAACAGATACAGACCTAAACAAACCTACACATTCCTCTGGGAAGCCCCCTTCCGACCCTCTACCACACCATGCCACACCTACCCTAAGCCTAGTCAAATCCAAATCATACTTATTTTCACAAATAGGATCCCAGGAAGTCCGAGTTTAAAGCAGGGTTCCAACCACAATGAGCATTTTTTCAAAGTATGTCCTTTCATGATTAATTTTTATGTTATAAATCAGGTCACTTATTTGAAAATCCGCCGCCGCTCCGCAGAGTTTTTCTCAAAAAATAGTTTTTAAAAATCCATCACGACGGTTCTCATTTTGCTTGTGGTCATTGTGAAGCCCACAAGCACTTACTTCCTGGACGTCTATGATGGGGAGTGATAATGGACCGCCCGTCCCTCCCCATTCTTGCACATTGCAATAGCAGCGCAGCGCCGTCAAGCACTCGGGTTGCCATCACAACGGGCAGCGTCGTCTGACGTGCCCGTCGTTGTGATGGCAACCAACAACATAGAACAGTGTAAGAAGGCGGAATCGCGTCACTTCCTGTTTCGAAGTCCAGCGATTCCAGCGCTAGGGGTAGCGCACTGCATCCTGGGAAATGATGACACACATTTCCCAGGAGCATTAGCATGCTGATGAGCCGAGGGAGATGACATCAGAAACCGAGGTGATTCCGAAGGCAGATTTTGTGGGACCACATAATTCCAGGCATTTCCAGGTGAGTAAAAAAATACAGAATCCCCTAATTCTTTACTCTGAGGGCATGTCCACCAAATATGGATCATTGTACCCACATCTCCTGCACATCGCCAGCATTCCCCAGGATAGATCTGGGAAATTCTATGTAACCTTGCCGACATCTATACCATCTAGTTAATATTTTATAATTATTTTCTTGTATAAAAGTCACGGAGCTACATTTAAAAGTTAACATAAAAGCTTTCTTCCATTGTTCTACAGAAATCGAATGGCCCAAATCTCAATAGCTTGAGGGAAAGAAAGCTTTAAAAAAAAAAAAAAAAACACACACGAATGCAGCCATCACAGAATATGGTAAAGGTTTGTTTTTGGTTTAATATTGACGTCTACAGCGTGGCGCTCAATTGCCGGGAGGGCCTCCCTGGACGTCCTCCCTTTTTCTACTTCCCCGCGTGCCCTAGAGGGCACGCATCGAGGAAAATCTGTGTTGACCGTGTCTCTTGGACAAAACCAATCACAGATCGTGCTAAATGGCCAATCACAGTGGCCATTTAGCACTCGATCTTTGTGTCCAATGAGAGATGACCTCAAATGTAAACATACGAGATCATCTCTCATTGCCGGCTCTCCCTCCTCACACAGAGACCGCGTGTAAGGAGGGAGAGCGACCTGTGCTGCAGCTTGTGATAGTGTGAGTGAAAAAACACCAGTACACAGTGCCCAACAACACATATCAGTGCCATCTGTTACCAGTGCCACCTGTCAGTGATAAGTGACACTGATAACAGGTGGCACTGATGACAGATGGTACTGACAGCGGTATAAAAAAGTTTCAATTTGTTTACTTTGGTCATATACAACTCCTATGTAATCTATCGGAAATCAACTGAAATACACAGACCCTTCCTTTTCTACCAGGAGGAAATTACCACTGCCCTTATATACCCGAACAGCCCACCAGAAAACATTTGATCCAATGTGATTAGCAGACTCTCCGAACGCCCCTTTCCCGATAAAATCCCTCCCAAACCAACAAGCCAAAAACACCAGAGAAAATGCAGGGTGTGCTCCAGAAGAGGAGTGAGAAGAGACGCCACTCATCATTGTGCCCAATGTCTTTCCCAACCTGGCCTCTGCATAGTTGACAGTTTCCGCCGTTACCATACTTCACTAAAATATTAGTGAAGCATGGTAAACATAGCCCTCACTTCCTGCCATTTACCTTCACACCCCTTATGACTCTGCTTGCTCTGTAACTGACCCTGGCTTGTTATTCGACCACGCTTCTGCCTACCGATCCTGTACATACCTCTGCCTGATCTGGAACTGACCCAGGCTTATTATTCGACCATGCTTCTGCCTACCGATTCTGTACATACCTCTGCCTGATCTGGAACTGACCCTGGCTTATTATTCGACCATGCTTCTGCCTACCGATTCTGTACATACCTCTGCCTGATCTGGAGCTGACCCTGGACTGTTTGACCATGCTTTTTGCCTGCCTCTTGGACTGATCTTGTACCCTGCCAGTGGACTAATGGGATTCATAAAAACATGGATCTCACATATGTGAGGGGCTCCAGAATTGTTTTTCTGGATGAAGAAAACTTTTTTTTGTTTTCTCATTCCTAGATTAGGGTCTGTAGACTCAGAGGCTTCAAAGAGATTTGGGTGGGAGAAGCCTCTACCTCTGTCCCCAATCTGTCCTGAACGAGGCCCTACTTCTGTCTGCTGCCTGTAGCACCTATGCCGTCATGCCTCTGCCTGTCGCATGAACTGACCACACAACATGGACCTGCATACTACCAGGACCAATATTTTGGCACTGCTGACAATCTCTGCCTGCACTGACCCTGGACTGTATATTGACAGTATCCGTGCCTGCTGCCTGTATTGTCTATGGACAGTATTCCTGCCTGTTGCCTGGACAATTGTGTTTGCTTTTGCTGATCAAGTCCCTGCCTGCTGCATGGACCAGTGCTATCCTATGGACAACTGCGCTACTAAAACCACAGGTAATCTTTTGTTTACGCTTTGCTCAGCAGGTTGTATTTTGGGGTGTAATTCTTGGTATCTGCATGCCATGTGTTCCTAGAACAATGGTGTTCCTTGCATGTTGGGCCTCTGTATGTGGCCAGGCTGTGTAAAAGTCTCACACGTGTGGCATCGCCATACTCAGGAGGAGGAGTAGCAGAATGTATTTTGGGGTGTCATTTTTGCTATTTACATGCTATGTGTTGGAAATGTCTTATAAATGGACAACTTTGTGTAAAAAAAAAAAAAAAAAAAAAAGTGTTTTCATTTCTTTTTCCTCCACATTTTCCAAAAACTTCTGGAAAAAAATGAACCATTCAAAAGATTTATTATGCTTCATAGATTATACGTTGGGGTGTTGGCTTTCCAAAATGGGATCATTTTGTGGACGTTTCCATTGTCCTGGTGCTCTAGGGTCTTCAAAAGGTGTAATAGGTAGTCAACAAGTTAGAGTGTAATCTTTGCTTCTAGAACACCTGATGGTGCTTCCTGCATGTTGGGCCTCTCTATGTGGCTAGACTGTAAAAAAAGTCCCACACATGTGGTATCGCCATACTCAGGAGGCATAGCAGAATGTATTTTGGGGCATCATTTGTGGTATACACATGCCATGTGAGAAATAACCTATTACAAAAAAAAAAAAAATCTTCATTTTGCAAAGAATTGTGAGAAAAAAAATTACATTAAAAACCTCACCATGCATCTTACTAAATACCTTGGAATGTCTACTTTAAAAAAAGGGGTAATTTGGGGGGTATTTGTACTTTCCTGGCTTGTTCGGGTCGCAAGAAATGAGATAGGCCACCAGTACATCAGGTGTGATCAATATTTTATGATTTGCACCACAGCTTGTAGACTCTCTAACTTTCACAAAGACCAAATAATATCCATGAATTTGGGTTATTTTTACCAAAGATACATAGCAGTATAAATTGTGGCCAAAATTTCTGAAGAAAAATGTATAATCTGCTAAATTTTATCACATAAACTAAGAAAAATTCATTTATTTTTTCATTTATAGCGCAAAAAATTAAAAACCCAGAGGTGATCAAATACCACCAAAAGAAAGCTCAATTTGTATGAAAAAAAAGGACAAAAAAAATATTTGTAATTGTCATTCAAAATGTGAGAGCAATGAAAGCTGAAAATTGGTGTGGGCAGGAGGGAGGTTTAAGTGCCCAGTAGGCAAGTGGTTAACCACTTCCCGACGGCCGTACGACTATATACGGCCGCCGGGTGGCTCTACTTCTCTGGGAGGCCGTGTTTTTACGGCCGCCCCTTTTCGCGTTCCCCGCGCGCGCTCCCGAGCGCGCAGCGGGGAACTGCTGTGCTGGCCGTGTCCCTTGGACACAGCCAGTCACAGATCGCCGTGAACGGCCAATCGGAGCGGCCGTTTCCTAGGCGATCTGTGCGGCCAATGAGAGATGATCTCATATGTTTACATATGAGATCATCTCTCATTCCCGGCTCTCGCAGACAGCGGTGCTGTCAGGGGAGAGAGGAGACGGATCTGTGTCTCTTGTACATAGGGACACAGATCGGTCACCCCCCCAGTCACCCCCCCTCCCCCACAGTTAGAACACTAATTAGGATACACATTTAACCCCTTCCTCACCCCCTAGTGTTAACCCCTTCCCTGCCAGTCACATTTATACAGTAATTAGTGCATATTTATAGCACTGATTGCAGTATAAATGTGAATGGCGCCAAAAATGTGTCAAAAGTGTCCGATGTGTCCGCCATAACGTCGCAGTCCCAATAAAAATCGCAGATCGCCGCCATTTCTAGTAAAAAAAATGTTTTATACAGTAATTAGTGCATATTTATAGCACTGATTGCAGTATAAATGTGAATGGCGCCAAAAATGTGTCAAAAGTGTCCGATGTGTCCGCCATAACGTTGCAGTCCCAATAAAAATCGCAGATCGCCGCCATTTCTAGTAAAAAAAAAATTTATACAGTAATTAGTGCATATTTATAGCACTGATTGCAGTATAAATGTGAATGGCGCCAAAAACGTGTCAAAAGTGTCCGATGTGTCCGCCATAACGTCGCAGTCCCAATAAAAATCGCAGATCGCCGCCATTTCTAGTAAAAAAAAAAAAATAATAATAATAATTCTGTCCCTTATTTTGTAGGCGCTATAACTTTTGCGCAAACCAGTCGCTTATTGCGATTTTTTTTTTTTTTTTTTTACTAAAAATATGTAGAATACGTATCGGCCTAGACCAGTGATGGCGAACCTTGGCACCCCAGATGTTTTGGAACTACATTTCCCATGATGCTCATGCACTCTGCAGTGAAGTTGAGCATCATGGGAAATGTAGTTCCAAAACATCTGGGGTGCCAAGGTTCGCCATCACTGCCCTAGACTGAGGATAAAAAAAAACGTAAAAAAAAAAAATTGAGCTATTTATTATAGCAACAAGTAAAAATATTTTTTTTTTTTTCAAAATTGTCGCTCTATTTTTGTTTATAGCGCAAAAAATAAAAACCGCAGAGGTGATCAAATACCACCAAAAGAAAGCTCTATTTGTGGGGAAAAAAGGACGTTAATTTTGTTTTCGAGCCACGTCGCACGACCGCGCAATTGTCAGTTAAAGCGACGCAGTGCCGAATCGCAAAAAGTCCTCTGGTCAGGAAGGGGTTTAAGTGCCCAGTAAGGAAGTGGTTAAAGTAAATTTCCCAAGAGACTCTACACTTTTGCAATAACCTATATCTTTCCCATACTAGGCAATCTTACCAAAGTGCCTATAGCTACCTTATCCAAGCTCCCATAATCTGCAGCCAGAATACCCCCCAATTTTTGTTTATGTTTTGACTTAAGCCGGGCCATAGATAAACAAATTCAGCCAATCCGGCAGGGACCAGGCTGAACTTTAACCCATATATTGGCACAAAGGTCGTCCAAAATTCAATCTGCCAAATAACTTCTGTATAAATCATCCTGTTAAATTTTCTCTGCCCGATCTGCAAACACTGATCAGTTTATTCTGAAGGTGGGCAAGACTCCCCCTGTCAGAATACATTAGCTCAGCAGGGAGGATCTTTTTTTCCCCTTTAACCTGCTGGTTGAATGAAAAAAAAAAACTAAAGGCCCTTTCACACGGGGCGGATCAGTAATGATCCGCCTCCGTGTGTCCGTAAGCTCAGAGGGGTTCGCTCCGTAAATCCTCGCTGAGCCGTCGGATGACAGGGTGGTCTCCGCACACTGTGCGGGGACCGCCCTGTCTTTTCTCCGCTCTCCCCTATGGGACACCGTGTGTCCGTGTTCATCCGATCCGCAGACGGAAGAAAAAATAGGGGTTTCTTCCGTCTGCAAAATCGGATGTTTGCAGAGGCGGATGATTACGGGTGTCAGCGGATGTTTATTTTTTCGCAAACGGTTGGATGAAAAAGCAGACATACGGTCCACACGTCTGGCCGTTGATTGGCTAGGCTGGACGGATTGATAGCAGCACAGCCAGGGGGCGGAGCCAAGTGATACAGTCGGCGGCTATGCCCACCGCTGTATCACAGGAGCACGCTTCCAAAAGCTTTCCACCATGCAAGCTCGCTCGCATGAAGGTGGAAAGCTTTTGCGAGGAGGAGCCAAGACAGCCGCCGAGGGACCCCAGAAGACAGGGTTAGGGGACACTCTGTGCAAAACGAGCTGCACAGTGGAGGCAAGTATAACATGTTTGTTATTTAAAAAAAAAAGAAAAAAAAAAAAAGACCTTTGCCTTTAGTGTTCCTTTAAGAGCCAAGCATAATCACCAGGTCCTAGTTAAAACATGTGCTATATACTCAGAAGGAACCTAGGTTTTGGTAACTGCTTATTTTAGGTTACAGGACTTCAATGTCCTCCCTTGGGGAATATTTATGACTGAACAACTTGATATTGTGTGCACATTCATGGTGATATTTCTGTGTTACAGAATCCTTGTGCGTTTTTTTTTTTTACACAATACACATCAGAGATGGACACCTCTGAGAACCTTCATGTTTGTGAACAAATGCAAAAATACATGTCATGCTGGCCGTGCCAATGGCTAATGGCACCCCAAGCACAGTTAGCAGATGCGTGTTTTGGAGCATGACAAACATGCCAAAATGCTAAATACTTCACACCAAAAGAGGTTCTGGAGCTTCTTTGGTGCATTTGTCATGCACAGGGTCCGATGTACAAAAATGCACCCAAAAAAAAAAAAAAAAAAACACGACAAGCAGGAAGGTTCCCACTACGCAAGGTATGAATGGGGACCAATAAAAGCACACTAAACAAATACAGAAACTGTTCTAAACTCTAGCTTGGTTTAAATCAGGGGTGTCCAACCTTTTCTACGCAACATTGGAAGACGAGATATTGGCTTGTGCCATACATAAAATACACCAACAATAAAGACACCCGACGAGCAGAAAAAGTCAGGCAGATCACAAGTGAACGATTGATATACTGTATTTTTTGCTCCATAATGCACTCCCCCCCCCCCCCATTAAAAATGAGGGGAAATGTCTGTGCGTCTTATGGAGCGAATATTGACCAGCAGAGGAGAGACATTCCAGGTCTTCCAGGAGTGCCAGGCTATCTCCAGCCTGAACCTGTGACTCAGCCAGTCGCGGCTTGGGCTGCTCTGTCTTCTGCAACAGGCGGATCGGATGAGATGACTTCCTCGCATGGGAATACCAGTCTGTGCGAGGTGATCAGGCTGCATTTTTTTTTTTTTTTTTTTTTTTACTTTCAATAGATTTTTATTTTTCCAAATATAGAATACAATTACAGTATGACCAAAGGCCGTGTCTACAACATCAAAACATTCAACAAATAAGGCAAAATGTCAGCAACAAGGCCTCAACCGACTTCATATTGCCCGATTGTAGGCTGATTAAAGGAAATATACGAGCTTGCTAACAGGGGAAGGGGAGGAAAAAAAAATGAATATAGTAGTCACTCGCTCAGGGGAGTCCTACCTGTCCTGGGCACCCCTAATGGGATCATTCTGTGCCCCGGCCAGGCCCCCCCCCCCCAATCCACCCCTCCAATAAAAGCATACGTAAGAAAATTAGTGGGTTCGAATTTGACTTCACTGCACATCTAGCTTGTACTTACGAATTCAATTAGGCCTATAGTGTTGCCAAATAGTTTTTTATAAAAAAACGAATATAAAACATTACCCGTAAGTCAAACAACTATCTTAAAAGGATAAGAGGTAGGAAAGAGAAAGAGAAGTGGGGGGAAGAGAAAAAGAAAGGGAAGGGAGCATGTGCCTAACTAGAGCTGGAGGATGCAGGTTGCCCAGGGTGTACCCCAGTATCTAGAGATAAACCACAGTGGGACGCCCATGGTTCCCATACAGCTTCAAATTTTTGGTTCGTGTTAGATAGGATGCTGGCCAGCTTTTCCTGCATCATGATCCACAAAATCTTGCGGTTTACTGCTTTAATGGAAACCCTGGGTTGTTTCCAAGCCCTAGCGATGGTAATTTTAGCCCCGAGGAGCATAAATCGGATCAGCTTCTGATTGGGCTTGGATATACCCGGAATCCGAGCGTTTAGGAGAGCAACAGATGCTGACCTGGGGACCGAGCATTTAGTGACTGTGTAGATGAGGTTAAAAATCTTCTTCCAGACTGGTCTAATTCGGGGGCATTCCCACCAGACATGCACCATCGAACCCAGGAGTTGGCATCCTCTAAAACAACTGGGATCTGATGATGGGTAGATGGCCGCAAGTCTGGCGGGAGTCATATACCACCTCATGAGAACTTTTAAGTTTGCTTCAATCAATGAAGTATTTAAGATACCCTGAAATGAATCAAAGCAAGCCGCTTGCCAGGTCTCCAGGTCCCATTCAAGTTGGAGGTCGGCCTCCCATGCCATCATGTAGGAAGACTTCTCGGTCGGGCGAGTGAGGGAAGAGTAGATGACAGATATCCCTCCCCTTTGTCCCATGGCCTGCCCGCACCAGAGCTCGTAGTCTGTGAATTTGGGAGGTAGAGGTCTCTCCGTCCATAGAGTGTGTAGGAATTGTGATATCTGTCTGAATCTGAATTTTTCAGTGTCAGGGAGATCCAACTTGGTTAAACACTGGTCTAGGGTAAGAGGGCCCTTGGTTGTGAAATAGTGTCCTATGCGGTACAGGCCCTTGTCCAACCACCAACTGAAGGCCTTATTGTCCATTCCAGGTGGAAAATTTGGGTTTTGAAATACATTGGCTAGAGGTTGCGCTTTCGAAACCAGGGCTGGAAGGTGACGGATTCTATCCCAAAGGGCGTAAGATTGAGAGAGGGAGGGGGACAAAATGGGTGGTCTTCTCTTTTGGGGGCACCAAAGTAAGTAGTCTAGGGAAAGATGGGGGACAGCCTGTTTCTCTATATGGACCCAGTCCGGTTTATCAAATTTGGAGTAAACTACTGATAGTTGAGCCAGCCTGGCGGCTAAGAAGTACTTATATAGATGCGGTAATCCCAGCCCCCCTCTTTTCCTATGGTTATATAGGGTGTTTTGGGGGATTCTGTAACCTGACTTGCCCCAGATGAATTTGAGTATTTTGCTTTGTAAAGACTGCAACTGGTCTTTTCTGATGGGGATGGGAAGGGAGCGAAATAGATATAAGATTCTAGGAAGCAAGGTCATCTTTATAGAGTTAATTCTGCCTAGCCAGGAAAGTTCATATTTGGCCCAGTTATTCATGTCTGCTGTAAGTTTTCGGTATAGGGGAGGATAATTGTTTGTGTATAGGGATTCTGTACGCGCTGTTAAGGAAATCCCTAGATATTTGATGGATGAGGGACACCATTCAAATTTGAATGACTGTTGGAGGAGGGATACTGTGGAAGGTGGGAGGGACACATTCAAGGCTTGTGATTTGGCATAATTAACCTGAAGCCCAGAGATTTTAGAGAATTCTGAAATTACCCTGTAGAGGTTTGGTAAGGAAGTAATGGGAGAGGTTAGAAATAATAGTAAATCATCGGCAAAGAGCCCACATTTATGAATTTGATCTCCGCATGATACACCCAAAATGTCAGGGTTCTGTCGGATAGCTATTGCCAGGGTTTCAATTGCCATTGCAAAAATGATTGGGGATAGAGGGCATCCCTGTCTGGTACCCCTAGCTATGTCTATTGGGGAAGAATAGTACCCTTGGATTCTGATTAGGGCCTTGGGGTTGGAATAGAGAGCTTGTATCACCCCCAGGAATCTCGGGCCAAAGCCCCATCGCTCTAGTAGGGGGAGGAGATATTGCCAGGACACAGAATCAAAGGCCTTCTGCAGATCAAGTGCTAGGAGAAAGCCTTGTTGTTTCGGACCTCTGTCCCAGTTGGATTGCAAGATTGAGACAATGTCTACTGCCCTTCTCACTTGATCTGGGCCTTGTCGACCTGGGATAAACCCAACTTGGTCCTTGTGAATATATTTACCAATGAAAGAGGAGATGCGGACAGCTAGAATTTTTGTAAGAATTTTTAGGTCATTATTTATCAGGGATATGGGGCGGTAATTACAAACTTCTTCTAGATTTTTCTCCGGTTTTGGAATAACCGTAATGTATGCAGTATTCAGTTGTGTACCCAAGGGGGAGCCTTGAGTCTTGAAATTAAAAAAGTTTGTCATATGTGGGACTAGGGTATCTGCAAATGTTTTATAATAGGGGACTGATAGACCATCTGGGCCTGGGGCTGAACCCTTACGGAGGCCCTTGATTACTGTCGCCACCTCCTCAACCGAAAAAGGTGCTTCCAACCTGTCTCTATGTTCTGTGTCTAAGGATGGGATGGATAGGCTGTCCAGGAAATCGTCGATCGAGTCCCTGGGAAGCTGTGGAGGAGCACTATACAGGTTAGAATAGAATGTTTGAAATGCTTCCAGAATCTTTTTTGGATTGGCCGTAGGTTCTTGACCCGCTATGCGTATCTTGGGCAAGGAATGAAACCTTGTTTTAGGGGACAATTTGGTCGCTAACATCTGACCTATCTTTTCTTTTTGGGTGTAAAACTTATTGCCACTCCAGCGGAGAGATCTCTCCGCTTTTGTTGTGAGAACTAAATTAAGTTCTAGTCTCAGCTTGTCAATATTCTCTAGTAAGGCTAAAGACGGTTTCTTTTTGTGTTGTGCCCTTAGGGTCCTGTATGACCTCTCCAATCGCACAACGTCCGCTTCGTGTTCTCTTTTGATTCGTGTGGAGATCTGAATAATTTTACCTCTAATACAAGCTTTATGGGCTGCCCATAGGGTCTCTGCGGAGATATCCTCAACATTGTTAATTGTGAAATATTCTTGAAGAGCTTTATTGATTTCTGTTGTTGTGGTTGGATTGGAGAGAATGGACTCGTTTAGCCGCCAATGTCCACTCTTTGCCATACCGGCTATAGTGCATATGGACATGATGACCATGGAGTGGTCAGACAGGACCGTGTCTCTGATTTGGGCCTTGATCACTGCCGGAAGGACAAATGAAGGAATTAAAATATGGTCAATCCTGGCATAGGTATTATGCGGGTGAGAGTAATGGGTGTAGTCTCTCTTTGAAGCATTAGACTCCCGCCAGACATCCGTCATCCCCCTGTCATGGAGTAATTTGGCAATTTTCAGGCTGACCCTAGTGGGTCTAGTAAGTTGGGCAGATGGAGGTTTGGATTTGTCCAAACCTTGGTCAAAAGCCACATTGGAATCCCCCCCCCAAATGACTGTGCCTTCCATAAGGGGGGTTACAGTATCCAAGATTAGTTGGAAAAACTTGTCTTGCCCTTTGTTGGGAGAATAGTATGAGACCAGGGAGTAAAGATGACCCTCAATTTTGCCCTTAACCAATATAAACCTTCCCTCTGGGTCTTTGAAGTCAGAGAGATATTCAAAGTTACAGGATTTGGAGAGAAAAATTGCAACCCCTTTAGTTTTATTCTCAGCATTAGCCAAATAGAAAAGGGGAAAATGAGAGTGGACAAATTTGGGACTGTACCGCCCAGGAAAGTGGGTCTCTTGTATCATGAGGATGTCAAGTCCGAGCGCTTTGTAACTATCAAAGAGCTTTCGCCTTTTGACGGGGGAGTTCAGGCCCTGAACATTATGTGTGGCTATTTTGAGGGAGCTCTGTACGTGATCAGCCATGGGGATCCGAAAAGTCACTGTGTCTGTCTCCACCTCCACTCACCCTTAGATGTCTTCCGCTCTCCCAAACCTGCCAGCTGTCAGGATGGACATCAGGCAGCCAGGTGAACACCCTTTGTTCGTAGGTAATGCAAGCTGTAAAATATTGAAAGGTTAGGCACATGTGGGAAAGGCAAGGAACAGAAAAGGAAAGAACAGAATCGAAAGAGAAAAAGAGATGAAAGGAAGGTCTCCCAATCCAACTAAAGGACAATAGGTAAAAAAAGCGAAAATACATTCTCGGGGGGGGGGGGGGGGTTGGGAGACGCCCTCGAGAACTTCTACCAAGGTAGAACAAGTCAAGCTTGCTCCAGGAGGGAACAAGCGACCTCGCCCCCAGAGACCTTCTGGAGTCTGAGGGAAAGGCGGAGGTACATGGGGCCCACCCCAGCCAGGGCGCCCCTGAAAAAATGCATGAAACAATTTTCAAAAACAGTAACTGGAAGGAATCAAGTAAGTCAAGACCCAGTTCGGTCGGATCTAGGTCCGACCCGAAAGTCCCCCCGTCCTCCGCTCTGAGGGAATCGAGGAGGGAGGGACCGCAAAATCAAGGTGGGGACATCCCCCTGCAAAAAAAAAAAAAAAGAGGGGGCCGATCTTTTAAGGAAGTTAAGTAACGGTGTAATAGCAAGTGTCCAAGAAATTGTTAAGCTGATCAGAGAAAGTCTAATCCTCATGCTTAGGTCCATCCGAGATCCTCTAAAGTTCAAGGTGAATATGACCAATGTGTCAACCAAGGTCAGATGGGTCCGCCGTCTCTAGCCTTCTTGGACTTTGACCTGGTCCAGAGCAGGGATTGAGGACTGGTGGGGGTCGGTCTCTTGGAAGTATTTGGAATACTGTGAGAAGTATCCATGGCGGGTTCTTGCGATATGAGCTTAAGGCGTAGAAGTAATCTTTCACCATCAGGGAAAGTGGAGAAGGAGTAATTCTTCCCTTTTTCTGAGAACTTGACCGCAAAGGGGAATGCCCATTTATATTTTATATCCTTTTGGGCCAGGACTAGAAGTAGCGGTTTCAATGACCGCCTTCGCTGCATTGTGGAGGGAGAAAGGTCTGCGTATATTTGGACGGGATGACCTTGACACAAAACATTGGGCACAGAACGTGCTAGTCTCATGACTTCATCCTTTACTGCGTAAAAGTGAGGTTTGGCGATGATGTCCCGCGGTAAGCCGTCCTTTCTGGGTGGCCCCAGGGCTCTGTGGGCTCTGTCAAGCTCTAGGCGGTTTTGAGGAATGTTAGGGATCAGACCCTGGATCACATTTTGTACCGCTGCTGGAATGTCAGTGATGGATTCAGGCAGACCTCTGATCCGGATATTATACCTCCTGGATCTGTTCTCCAATTCGTCGATCCTGGAAAGGGCCACATCCAATTGCTCCTGTACTGTTTGGATATGCTCTGAGTTCTGGTTTGTGGCTGCCACAGTTTGATCAAGCTTGTTTTCTATAGCTTCAATTCTGGTGCCCAAATTCTGAAAATCTGCTTTTAATTCTCCTGTTATCTTGGTAGCAGTTTGAGAAAGTCCCCTATCCAGAAGTTCAGCCAGTGCCTGATATAAATCAGTCACTGAGAATGCAGAGGCTGCAGTCAGGGGGCTGACAGAGAATTGAGCAGCCTGATTTCCTATGTTAGGTCCCATGAGGGGAATTGCAAAGTCCTCCATATTACAGCCTACCAGGGGTTCTGCAGAATTTATTGAGGGGGGTATATCTTGCCGATTATTCACTTGAACCAGGGGGTTAAAAAGTAGGGGAGCCGCTTCTGAAAGATTCCTTCCCTCAGGCATCTCCTCAGCTCTGCTCTTGTGAGGTGCAGCAGCAGCAGCCATCTTGGATTTCTGCCGTTTTTTGCAGTGTTTTTAAACAGCAAAATAACAGCTTTAATGTGTCCCTTTAATTAATCCAAGTATATAGAGGGGTGCCCTGGTGTCTGGGGGTGCTGTGTGTAGCGGTGGCACGACTTCCAGACTGTTTTTGGCTTACTTACAGGCACCGCTGGACTGGGGTGGTGAGGAGCTCCCGGCTCAAGCAGCCATCCTCTGGGCTCCTCACATGCGCCTCCCAGGCTGCATTTTATGGGCACTGGTAAATATTTTAGTACACCATTTGGTTCAGAATATTTTTTTTACTTGTATTCCTCCTCTAAAACATTGGTTGCGTCTTCTGTTCTGGTGCGTCTAATGGAGCAAAAAATACGGTAGATAATATACGTATCAAAGTAATAAAACGTCTTTTGTAATAAGTTTATTATAAAAAGTAAAACATGGCAACATAACTAGTGCGATATTTGACTCTTTTTTTGAGAAACAAATGCATCAATATCTAGTTCGATTGATGTAGTAGCAATTCTCAAGGTGCTCATGAGATATTTTGGCTCTAGTTTTGCATCATCCTTGAAAATTGTTTTTCAAAAATATAAGTGCTGCTGAAAACCGATGACACGAATAAGGCGTGATTGTGAAGAGTAGGAGATTTTTCTTTGGGAAAATAAAACGTATAAATGCCAAGAAGAGAGACTGTCAAATTGGTCTTCGGCTGCATGTGTTCATCAAGTGTACATGCATTTAAAAAAAAAAAAAAAAAACATTTTTAATTTTAAGATTTTGTGTTTGGCCTTATTCATAGCCAACAGGTTGGACACCGCTTGCCACCCACCATCATTATATGTGATCTGTTTGAAGAGGAATACCGTTGCTATGGTAGCAGTTAGCTACAATAACCACGGTATCCTATTCTTCAGTGGGCGGTCCGCTTACAAGATAAAAGTGGTCTCTGCGGCGGATACGCCGCAAGATCACTTTTATCGGCGCGGGAGAAGGCCCCCCACCCCTCCCGCCGATCTCCAGTGCCCTCCACCGCTTACCGGAGGCGATCCGATCCTCTTTCTTGCTGTGTATGGAGACGAGTGAGGGGAAGATGGCCCCCACCTGTCTCCATATCACTGTAAGGCTGAAGTGACGTCAAATCGTCATTTCCGCCCATACGTCTTAAAGGGAAATTATTTGTTGTCATTTACAATTTTTTTTTTTTTTGTTATTGCATTTAAGTCCAAATATGAGATCTGAGGTCTTTTTGACCCCAGATCTCATATTTAAGAGGATGTTTACATTCCTTGTAATAGGAATAAAAGTGACACAATTTTTATTTTATTTTATTAAAAACAGTGTTAAAAATAAAAAAATAAAAAATCTTATTTAGTTTACTTTAAGTGCCCTGTCCCGATGAGCTCACGCGCAGAAGCGAACGCACACGTGAGCAGCGCCCGCATGTGAAAATGGTGTTAAAACCTGTAGAATTTTTTTAAACGTCGCCTATGGAGATTTTTAAGTTTGACGATATTCAATGAGAGGACACAAGTTTGAAGCGTAACATGTTGGATATCAATTTACTTGGCGCAACATTATCTTTCACAATATAAAATAAAAAATAAAAAATAAAAATGGGCCAACTTTACTGTTTACTGCCTTATTTTTTTAATTCAAAAAGAATAGAAAACCTATGTCAGCAGTTAAATTGGGGGGAAAACTGTCATCCTTTTTTCAGCTGTACAGAGGTACAAGACAGGGCTGCCCTCTCTCCCCGGCACTCTTTGCAGTAGCAATAGAGCCAGTGGCAGAGGCTCTGAGGACCTCACAAGACATCCAGGGACTCCGAATAGGGGGGCTGGAGGAGAGGGTAGCCCTGTATGCTGATGATATGCTGCCATTTCTAAGGGACGCAGGTCCATCATTGAAGGGAGCCCTAGAGCTACTCAATGTCTTCTCAGGTTTTACAGGACTTAAAGTAAACTGGGATAAATTTGCTATTGATAAAGGTGCGCAGGATATAGCGACCCCAAATCTCCCACTGAAATGGGTAACAGAGTTTAAATATTTGGGTATAATAATATCACGCCAGGCTGAGGAATTTAAAAAGTTAAACCTAGATCCAGTGCTGCAGGAATATAAGAAAAAACTAAAAGATATGGAAAACGCTTCCGCTGTCTCTTCTGGGACGTATAAACTTAATAAAAATGAAGATTCTCCCTAGGTTGCTATACTTGTTCAGAAATTCACCACAATGGTTACCAAACGTTTTTTTACACAGCTACATAGTGTCTTATCCTCATTCATATGGCAAAATAAAATGGCTAGAATAAAATTAAAAACACTTATGCGTCCAGTGGAACAGGGGGGATTAGCATTTCCAAATATTATCTAGCAACTCAGTTGGTGACAAGAAGGAGATGGTTAAATCCAGATGGATATGATCCTGCTACAATGGTGGAGGCAGCAGTGGTCCAGTCTTCAGAGGCACTGCAGGCATTACCATTTCGTGGGTTTAAATGAAGGCGTGATTTAACACCGTCAATGATGACAACAGTAAGGGTATGGAAAGCAGGCATAGCAAGAGAGAGTAATCTAAAAAAAGGGATATCTCCAAATAACTCCATTATGGAGAAATCCTGAATTGGCACATTTAACGTATATTCAAGACCCTAGAGCATGGGTGCTCAACCTGTGGCTCTCCAGCTGTTGCAGAACTTCAAGTCCCATCATGCCTCTGCCTTTGGGAGTCATGCTTGTAACAGTCAGTAGCTTGCAATGCCTCATGGGAATTGTAGTTCTGAAACAGCTGGAGAGCCACAGGTTGAGCACCCATGCCCTAGAGCATGGACACAATTTTAAATAAAAAAATATCACAAGTAATAGATGGGGGAAAAATATCCTCATTTGGAGAAATGAGAGAAAAATGGAATATACCGGAGAATTACTTTTTTAGACATATGTAGTTGGCCCATGCCCTGGTAGCACAATTTCCTGATGGCATCCCGCAGCTAATTGAAATAGGCCTAGAACAACTGGTGAGAAAGATAAAGGAAAAAGGGTTGATTTCAACTCTTCATAAACATTTGGTAAAAACAAAACCACCAGATATGAATAAATTATGTGAATGTTGGATGAGGGATATCCCAAAATTGTCATTAGAAAATTGGGGGGGGGGGGGGGGGGGGAAGATATACAAATTCTCATTTCAGATCTTAGTCTCACTTCGAGACAAATTAATCCAATTTAAAATAACACATAGGAGCTACTATACACCGTATAAACTGTTTAAAATATTTTCATCAAAACTGTTGGAGACGCGCAGGCATTCCAGGAAACTTTATACATATATTCTGGACTTGTCCAAAGATAAGGTGGTTCTGGAAAGAGGTCCTGAGAGTAATTGAGGAAGTGACGTCAGTCCAATTTGACCTGGAGGCAGGGACCTGCTTGTTAGGACTCAGAAGAAACTATGACTCCCAGAGAAAAAAAAAAAGAATACAGGTGGGTTTGCTGCTTTTTTTACGCAAGAAAGGCTATAGTATTAAAAATTGGAAAAAAGTGGAAGCCCCCTCTGTGGCGCAATGGAAAAATTGGATAAATAATAATCTGTCACTGTATAAAAAGAGACATATTATAACAGAGGAAATGGGGAAAAGTATAAGAAAATATGGGCAAATTGGATAGAAACAGCTTCGGGGTAGGGAGGCACGGAAATGGGAAGGAACTACAGCAATGGAAGAAAGGGATAAGAATGAGGTAAATAGGAATAAGATGTGAAGTAATAGAATGTCTGTATCAATGTGATTTTAATTAGGGATGCACCGATTATCGGTGGCCGATACATATCGGCCGAAAATAGCATTTTTGGGTCCCTGCCGAAATAAAGTAAAATTGCCGATAATGAAGTTGTGGGTGATACCATTTTTTACGAGAGGGAGGCAATGTTCTTATGTACACGCAGACCCACACGCTGGCCGCCAGACCTGCACATAGCGCGAGCAGTGGCACTGTACAAACTGTGTGCCGACTGCCGATCGCGCTCCACCGTGTCCTCCTAGCTCCTATTCCCTGTTTGGACTCCCCCTATGGGGAAGTCTCTTGGTGTAGTCCAGCGGCGTGAGCCGCGTGACGTCATGGCCGGAGGCGAGGGAGGACTCGGAGCGCGCAGGGAGCTGTGTCGGAGCCTGAGAGTGTAATCACATCACACTGCCTGCCTAAGAGGAACCTAGCAGTGTACTCCGCTAAAAAAAGTAAGCACTAACAGCACAAAACAAACCTGTAAGAAGTTTTAACTGTGTTCAATGTTAAATGGCTAGTTCCGGGTGGGGGGGCAGGGTAAGTGGTTAACTAACAGGTGACCAGGTGAAAAAAAAAAAATGATCTGCCATTTTTTCACAGTGGCACAGTGAGGCTGCAATTGAAATTTGTTTTGGTAGTCAGATAAGGCAAGCATTGCTCAATAACACACACACACACATTTTTTTTAAAAAAACGTTTGTGTGTTATTAAGCCATGCTTGCCTTATCTGACTACCAAAAAAAACATTAATTGCAGCATCACTGTGCCATCACATACAGCCACTGTGCCCACAAACGCAGCCACTGTGCCATCACATGCAGCCACTGTGCCAACACACGTCGCCACTGTGCCATCACATGCAGCCACTGTGCCAATACACGTCGCCACTGTGCCCATCAAACGCAGCCACTGTGCCCATCAAACGCAGCCACTGTGCCCATCAAACGCAGCCACTGTGCCCATCAAACGCAGCCACTGTGCCCATCAAACGCAGCCACTGTAACCATCAATTATTATTGCCACTGTCAGTTTGCCCCATCAATTGCCGCCACTGTGCCCATCAAACGCAGCCACTGTGCCATCACATGCAGCCACTGTGGGGAAAAACAAAGAAAAGTCATTTTCGGTTTCGGACTGAATTTTTTTTTATTTCGGTTTCGTTTCGGTTCTGAAATTTCCATTTCGGCGCATCCCTAATTTTAATAAATGAAAATGTGAAATATATAGCTTAATATGTAGGAAAAAAATCAAAAATCAATAAAGGGAATAGTGTACCACAACTCCAGTGTCTGCCAGATCTTTCTGGAGGGATCGTGCAGTCAAACGTGGGTTATGAATTGCTTTTCTCACAATCCTGCGAGCTGTTCTGTCTGATATTTTTCTTGGTCTTCCAGATCTTGCTTTAACTTCCACTGTTCCTGATGACTGCCTTTTCTTAATTACATTCCGAACAGAGGATATTGACATCTGAAAACGCTTTGCTATCTTCTTATAGCCTTCTCCAGCTTTGTGAGCGTCAACTATTTTCAGTTTCAGTTTTCTAGACATTTGCTTAGAAGAACCCATGGTGCCGATTGTGGGGCAAGGTCAGATGAGTCTGGGCATTTAAAACCTTTGAGATTGACATCACCTGGTCTTCCCAGACAATTATTGAGAACAATCCATGACAGTGGCAGGTCTCAGCTTTGCAAAGGGGGCAGTGCATGCTATAAATTCTGCAGGGTGCCCAAACTTTTGCAGACGCCATTTTTTTGTTTTCTGTAATTTTGAAAGTGTAAATAATGAAAATAAAATCTAACTTTTTTTTACATATTATTAGAATGTCTAATCTGTAATTTGATGCCTTTTGGAGATTTTTTCCATCTTTCCTTGGCTTCGTTATGCACATTAATACAAATTTTTACCCTGGGTGCCCAAACTTTCGATCCCCACTGTACTGTATGCTTTTTGTAGATGCTGACTTTTAATACAACATAAAAAAAGGCTGGAACTCCCCTTTAAGTGGTTAAAGCTCAACTTCAGCCAAAACTTCTCTCTTTTATACCTGTGACAATAGGACAAGAAAAGAAGAGCGGGGGGGGGGGGGGGGGGGGGTGCTGGTATACAATCTACTAGAACTACCGTGTTTTGTTGCCATCATTCACATTGGAGTTTTCTCCTCAAATCCAACCCTTCCGATTCCTTTTTTCACAACAGATATCCCCAGAAGGCACAGACAGCGGCTCTACCCCACCATCGGAAATAAAAACGTATTGGCGTTAGTCGGGGTCAACCCCCCCCTGGCCGTTGCATGACCAATATATACTGCACTCATTCCTTACCTTATTTAAAAGAGATACAACTTAATTGGTTAAGGGGCAACTAGTACACTCCTTTTTGCTCAAGCTTTCATATCTAAACAGACAGGTAAGGAATCCATATGGTCAACTTTCCATCTAATACAGAAATCCATTGTTGGAAGAATATTACTGAAAATTCGTACAGAGCACCTTTTATCAACCTTTTGCTTTTAAATCATTTGTACTATTCAATGTAGTACAAGAGAAGACAATAGAGGAATTACAGCTTTCAGGAGGAGCATTCAAAGAGTCCTTTTCTAATTTAATTGCGTAACCCGTTGCCAAGGAGAATGCACGTTTTTCTTGCTTTTTTAAATTCTTAAATAAGGAAGTTATACATGAGCCCCTCTTAAGCAATACTGCATTGCAAGGCTTTCATGAATTCACCATTTAATCTTCACTATCTCACAAGAAAGGAGGTTACAGATTCTACTGATACACTCCGAGATGCTAATAAAGAGCAAAAACAGGTCTACAAGTGGAATATAGGTTTTGAAAACAGCCTTGAAATGTGCACAAAAGTCGATTTTGTACCAACACTTGACCTAAAATGCTGATGTAGTTGTCTTCTCTGGGTCATGCAGTTATTTTCTCTCAAGGTTCTTCTAAATCAGTTTCAGACACTAATGCCCCGTACACACCATCACTTTATGTGATGAAAAAAAACGTAATTTTCTGTGAAGTAAAAAATGAAGTTTTTGAAACTTCAATTTTCAAAGACGAAGTTGCCTACACACCATCGTTTTTCTCACAATGTTCTAGCAAAGCGAGGTTACGTTCTCACCACTTTTTCCATTGAAGCTCGCTTCTGGGCATGCGCGGGTGTAAAAACGTCTTTTAAAACGATGTTTTTTGCTACACACGGTCAATTTCTGTGAAGTAAAAAACAACGTTTTGAAGAAAGACACATAAAATTTAAGCATGCTTCAATTTTTTTTGGTCGTTTTTTACAAGACATAAAACAACGTTTCCCCCCACACACGGTCAATTAAAGTGACGTTTTTAAAAACGTCGTTTTTTTCATCACATAAAGTGATGGTGTGTACGGGGCATTAGTCCCCTTTCACACTTATACGACTTGCCTCACGATTTTGTACTACCAAAATCGTATGACGAGTCATTCTCCATGATTTTCAATGAACACCATTTATATTGGCACGACTTTAAGTAGTGCCGATTTCAAAGTAGTCCCTGCACTACTTTGGTCCAACTTCCATGTCCATAGACCTCAATGTTAAACCCTCAAGTAGCATGCAAATCTTACCTGAATAATATAGACATGATTTCAGTACAACTTTCTAAGCACAAGCAGCTTTTTAACCCTTATCCCACCCAATCCTTTCAGCATAGTAGCCCCTGTCAGGCCCCTTTCACACTTGTGGGACTTCAAAGTCACGCGATTCGCAGCCGCGATTTTAACCACTTAAGGACCGCCTCCTGCACATACGTCGGCAGAATGGCACAGCTGGGCACATGTACGTACAGGTACGTCCTGTGCTAGTACCCAGCCGTGGGTCGCGGCGGCGCGCTCCCGCGACCCGGTCCAAAGCTCCGGGACCCGATCGCCGCTGGAGACCCGCGATTGGTCCCCGAAGCTGAAGAACGGGGAGAGCCGTGTGTAAACACAGCTTCCCCGTTCTTCACTGTGGCGGCTGCATCGATCCTGTCATCCCTTTTATAGGGGGACACAATCGATGTCACACCTACAGCCACACCCCCCTACAGTTGTAAACACACTTCAGGTCACACATAACCCCATCAGTGCCCCCTTGTGGTTAACTCCCAAACTGCAACTGTCATTTTCACAATAAACAATGCATTTTAAATGCATTTTTTGCTGTGAAAATGACAATGGTCCCAAAAATGTGTCAAAATTCTCCCAAGTGTCCACCATAATGTCGCAGTCAAGAAAAAAAAACAGCTGATCGCCGCTATTAGTAATAAAAAAATAATTATAAAAATACAATAAAACTATCCCCTATTTTGTAAACGCTATAATTTTTGCGCAAACCAACCGATAAACGCTTATTGCGATTACCAAAAATAGGTAGAAGAATACGTATCGGCCTAAACTGAGTAAAGAAAAAAAAAAATTTTCTATATTTTTGGGGGATATTTATTATAGCAAAAAGTAAAAAATATTTATTTTTTTTCTAAATTGTTGCTCTATTTTTGTTTATAGCGCAAAAAAAAAGAAAAAAAAAAAAAAAAAAAAAAAAAAAATCGCAGAGGTGATCAAATACCACCAAAAGAAAGCTCTATTTGTGGGGGAAAAAAGGACGCAAATTTCCATATGACTGTCTGTTAACAAGACAGTCATATGGAAAATAAGGGGTGCTGCTCCTGCGCTAATCAATCTAAAGTAAAATTGATTAAACAAATATTGAAAAAAAAAGGAAGGTCTAAGCAGCAACATTAACATGTGATAATCATGAGACAAGCAAAAACAGAAATAAATAGTTGCGCTAAGTGATACCAAAAATGCAGATAAGTGATAAGTAACATTAATAACAAATGAGTGAAAAAAATGTGTAAAACAACTCAGCAGCAGATAATGTAAGTCGCAAGATATCTGCCAGTGAAAAAAATATCAGCAATAATGACAGTTGACATCAAAAATGCAAATAAAAAATAGTAAACAATATGTGATATAAAGTGTCCCAGGACAAGACAACCAATGGATACAAAAATATTCAGATTGTATCATGCAAGGAACGATCAAAAATTCAATACAGCAAAAATAGTCCAATAAAGGGAGGAAAGACCAAAACTTCAAGTGAACACTGATAGATGTGTCTGCAGATAGGAAGTGAGACTGTCATCCGCCACCACAGCGATTAAATATTCTCCCGTGCCACACAGAATAGTAAAGGGGGGACCCTTACCAGAACCGTAGGACCTCAGAGTGTAAGGTCTAAACTCACCTTTGCAGATATAAACCTCTGCAGGGGTTATGGTAGATCCTCCAGCCTCCAGGCTCCTCGGTATCTCCACAAGCAATCCTCCTCTGAGACCAATAGTGGAATGATGGTGATTAATCCACCGAATGCCAGTCCATGGATCATAGGGGGTATAAGAAAATAAGCCACATGTGCATTATCTCCTTTCAAAAATAGTTTATTGTAAAGCTAGTGTAGCATTACAGCAGTAAAAAAACAAGCAAGTTCAAAAAATGAGCAAGTCACAATTTAAAAAATAGCCGGCATAAATATAAAAGCAAAGAATTGCGAAACACCCGTGCTTCCGGGGTCACGTGGGAGAGTGATGACATCACTGCGTAGCTCCGCCCTGACCAGTTTCGAAACACCTGTCGTTTTCAAAGGGCACGGGCGACGCATTGACATCACCACTTAATATAGGAAGACGCTAAACCAAGCCTCGTTTTCCTATTAATGAGCCCCGAACGAGGTTCAGAGCCAAGCCTCATTCGGAGCGTCCATGTGGGCGGTGTCTAAGTCGGAGGACCAATCACGGCACTTTCTCATCGGATCCCGCCCATCACCACTTAGTACAGGAAGAGGCTAAACCAAGCCTCGTTTTCCTATAGATGAGCCACGAACGAGGTACTAACCCAAGCCTCGTTCAGAGCATCCATGTGGGCGGTATCCAATTCAGGGGACCAATCATGGCACCTCCACATCATATGACTGCGGATCCGACTTTGCCCCACAACTTGAAGTACGACTTCAATGAGCAGGGATGCGACTTTGATCCCCCAATAAATAGGGGGAACTCCATGTCAATTTTTTTTGAAAAAAACGGCATGGGTTCCCCCTTCATGAGCATACCAGGCCCTTAGGTCTGGTATGGATTTTAAGGGGAACCCCCATGCCGAAAAAACGGCGTGGCCCCCCCCCCCCATAATCTATACCAGACCCTTATCTGAGCACCAGCCCGGCCGGTCAGGAAAGGGGGTGGGGACGAGCGAGCCCCCATGTTGATGAGGACAAGGGCCCCTTCCCGACAACCCTGGCTGTTGGTTGTCAGGGTCTGCGGGCGGGGGGGCTTATCAGAATCTGGGAGCCCCCTTTAATAAGGGGGCCCCCAGATCCCGGCCCCCCCCACCCTATGTGAATGAGTATGGGGGTACATCGTACCCCTACCCATTCACCTGGAGAAAAAGTGTCAAAAAAATAAACACACTACACAGGTTTTTAAAATCATTTATTAGTCAGCTACGGGGGTCTTCTTCCGACTTCTCCGCTCTCCGGGGGTCTTCTCCGCTCTCTTCTTCTGCTCTCCGCGTTCCCCAGTTCTTCTCCCACTCTCCGGTGCCTTCTTCAGGGCTGGCCGTCGCTATCTTCTTTGAAGCTCTTGTACTAGCGGCGGCCAGCCCGCTCTTCCTCGTCGCCTTCTGCCTTCTTCTTTTCTTCCGATGTTGACTCGATGCTCCCTCCCGCTGTAATGCCGGGTATGCGGTGCACGGCGATTTATATAGGCCTCTTATGACGTCACAGTCCCAGCATGCCTCGGGACCACTCTGAAGAAGTCATGCGACAGTGACGATACCCATCAGACATTAGGACACCAGAAGTGACGTTTGCACAGTGTGAGCTCACTGCTCGTTTCTGATATACACTGCATTATTGTTTTAAATTTGAGTACCCAGTTTGTTTTATGTTTGAATAAAGCGCTGAGTGTTTAAAACATATTACAGTAGAGAGCTTCCTCTATGTTTTCTCTACCCTGCCTGGTGACACACTTTGGAGCTGTCTTACCTTGCGGACCACCCAGCCTGGAAGGAAGCCTTAACCACCTAGGCGCCACACCACTGGAAGGACGGATAGGAGTTATCCCCTCTACCCCCGAGTGATTCCATTGGTTTAATTGAAAGCTGCTTACCTTGCAGCCATAAGGTAATTTGCTAGCACACCTTCGGGTGTCACCATACACCGAAGATTCACTAACAAGTCACCTTGCCACCTGCTGATGTCATTTAGCACCCAGCACTTCACTCGCACTTTGCAATTTCTTTTGATTAAATTGCATTACCTCGCAGTGGCATCATCCATCATTGGTGTATATCAGTTATGTACAGTCATTCATGTTGATGGGAGCATAACACCATCCTGTAATTTCCTCTGCGACTGCATATATTATCCTTATGCTGCGATTCTATTTCTGCACCCAGCACTCTACTTGCACCTTCCAATTTCTTCACCTCTTGGACTGAGTCGCAGTTGCACCATTTACACTTTGTAACAATTGGACAATCTTACGGTTCCATCCACCATTCATATGATGTGATTTTACTTACATTATACAGTCACCTATTTGTATGTATTTGCACTCTTATTCAGTTCACAGTTTTATTCATCCATCATTGTTGTATATTATGTCCAGTCATTCATTTTGATTAGAGCAGGGGTGTCCAAACTTTTTTGAAAGAGGGCCAGATTTGATGAAGTGAACATACGTCAGGGCCGACCATTTTGCCTGACATTCTTTGAACCATGTTCGTCCGAGCACTAATACAATGCCCAAAAATAATTCTCCTACCTTTGTGGCTGTGTGTGGTGAATATACAGTATATATCTCCTCTTTGGCCCCCAACAAATCCCAGAGCTCCGCTCAGGGTAAGAATGAGCTCAAGTTGTAAAAAAATATATATTTCTCTTCTTTATCCCCCGAGAAAACTGGACTTTATCTCTTCTGTGGCCGCCAAGCTCCACTCAGGGCAAGGGTGAGCTATTATTTAATTTTTTATATTCTCTCTGGCCCCCACTTGCCCTTATTTTCCCTCATGTCTTCTGTGGCCCCAAAATTCCCACCAGGGCATGGATGAGCTCGTTTTTTAAAATTCTTATATATATATATATATATATATATATATATATATATATTTATTTATTTATTTAAATATTCACTTTATATCCGTTACAGCAGGGGTCTAAAACTCAAATTACCTGAGGGCCACAAGACGAGTTTTCATATCCCATGGGGGGCCGCATTCAAACTTTCAAACTTCAAAAACAACAGTACTGGTGTCAGCGAATGCATTATTAACCCCCCAGCACTGGTGTCAGTGGATGCATTATGACCACCAGCACTATCAGAGCATCAGAGCACATGGGGCACATCAGGGTACATGGGGCACATGGAGCACAATCGGGGTACATGGGGCACAATCAGGGCACGGGTCAGCGTTTACTTGTGGTTTTCTTCACATGCAGAGTAAAGCAGGAAGCGTCTGTCATAAGTTCACGTCTCTCTCATGTCACGCTGTGGCTGCTCCCGGGTGCCCCCCCCCTCTCTTCTCGTCCATCCCAGGTGATATCACAAGGAAATAGGGATGGACGAAAAGAGAGGGGGGGCCGCCGGGGAGAAGCCGCAGCGTGACATGAGAGACGTGAACTTATTACAGACGCTTCTTGTGCTACTCTGCATGTGAAGAAAATCTACTCCCCCCACTTCCGCGGCACCCCCCGCCCTGCCTGCGGGGCATTCATAACCGGTCCGCGGGCCGCAAATGGCTGGTACTTTGAGACCCCTGCGTTACAGTATTAAAACGTATCTTATCCCATGAGAAATCATTAAATTGCCCTCAGTGCAAGGATGACCTCGGGCGAGCCTGCTAGGATGCTGACAACTGGCAGTGCTGCAGCCAATCACCGCCGCCAATCACTGGAACACGCCCAGCTTATCAGTAAGAGGCGCTCAGGGATAGAGAGATTATATATATATATATATATATATATATATATATATATATATTTTAACCAGGCTTATCTCACCCAGCTTGGGGGGCCACAAAAGTGGTGAAGCAAATTGCAAGTGGGGGCCGTATAAAACCAGGTTGTGGGCCGCAACTGGCTCGCGGGCCGGACTTTGGACATGCCTGGATTAGAGCATAATCGATTTCCAGTGCAGATAAGTCACCTTATCTGCACTGTTTGCACATTCATTCAGTACACCTTTGGATGCACCTTATCTTAGCATTTATAGTGATTTTTATCTTTTAGTCAGTCTATTTGCACATTTATCAATTATACTATTTTGGTTATTTATACATTTTTACCAATTACACCATTCTATGCTATTGGAGCGCAACACCATCTGTTGATTTTTTTCCAAAGGTCTCAAGGACCGCAGACAAAGCATCCATTGGCATCGGTTGCCATCACAGGGATGTCTGGGGAAGAAGCGACCAAGCTTGATGCCATGCTGACCCACACTCGCCTGACAGCCACTCAGGGACTAAAGGCAAGGTACACAAAAAAAAGTCCACCCTCCTAGCTGCCCTGACTGAGGGGCCCCCCCAGAGGACTCACCACCCTGACCCAGGTACTGCACAGCACCGCGGCCCGCTCTCTTTCCTGAACTGCATATGCTGATGTGTTGCCTGTGTCTGGAGATGTTCTGTGCTGTTTGCGCCGTTCAGAAAGACAATACCAGCGCTAAAAAACTTAGCCGGGGCTACAAGAAAATGTCCACCCGCCACCTCAGGAAAAAGAGCGCGAGCTACAAGAAAATGGTCACCCGCTGCTTCAGCATTACAACTAGCGTGGCTACAAGAAAATTGAGTCGGCTGCGCCAAAATGCCGCCGATCGTTTCCGGGGTAAAATAAAAAAGGCTGCGAACACGCTGGGCCTCCGAGCGGAGGCCCCCCCACATGGCAGACCAGACAACACCCCACAATAGAGAGCGGACCCACGGACACCCAGCCAGGACCCGGAGCCCCCCTAGATGACCCCAGTCAGGTGCACAGCAGGCCCAGCCACCACAGATGCATTGGGAGGAGGGAAGGGACAGGGAGAGAAGAAAGGGAGAGTGAGCGACCCCCTAGTCGAATGCCCAGCTGTTCCATCCTGCCGAAACAGGTGGAAACCTACTTACCAGTCCTGGGAGGACTGCTGGACGCATTCCGGACAGACCCATCACCCGAGCAGTACGGAGTGGCTGTCGGCCACGGCCCACTGTGACTCGGACAGGGGTAGCCCGGTCATATGTGTGCTCCGGAGCATATAGCTCACCGGCCACCCATAGAGCAAACAGGGTTGTGGCCTGAAAGGTCTGCTCACGCTCGTTGGCCGGACTGGGGAGACTACAAGGATCTATATTATCCAGCCTGTCACCCAACCGGCAGTTGATAGTAGATCTCAGGATCAAAAAAGTAGATCTCAGGATCAAAAAAGTAGAAAAAAAAAATCTCCAGGACCAATGGTCCCAACCGGGAGCCAGGTCCTTCTCCTATGCTAGGCAGAAAGAAAAAAACTGAGCTGCTAGATGCAGAGTAAGGGGTTATAGCCAGAGGGACCGCCCCCTGGGAGGTACTGTTCAGCTTTGCTGTTGTTACACATTTTAACATGTCTGCCTAGTCCTCTCCTGATAGACGGCATATAAACCCTAAGGTCAAGAATTGAGGAGCTGTGTTCGTCCATGAACAAAAGAGAAATAAGGGTTAGTGCACATCAAATGAAGCCTAATCAGTGCCCCATCTGCAGCCTCACAAGTGCCATGAATGTAGCAAACCACGTTGCCATTAATGCAGACTCAGCATTGCCATTAATGCAGACTCACCATTGCCATTAATGCAGACTCACCATTGCCATTAATGCAGACTCACCATTGCCATCAGTGCAGCCTGATTCATGCCCATCTGCAGCCTTGGAGGAGACAGGGAGGGGGCGGAACGAGCGCCAACAGACATACAGGAGAAACTCCAGTTTTCTCTACGGCCTCTTTAAAGTCCCGCCTCCTATGATGGACAGAACAGTCGTCCAATGGCAGCGCAGGAGACGGTACTTCCTTTTACACAGGACGCTGTGTAAACAGGAAATACTCCTCTCCTGTATGTACGGCACTCATCCCACCCCCTCCCCTCCAAGGCAGACAGCATATTAATATTTTGTGGCCCCCGGCGTTCTGGGATTCGTTGGGGGCCACAAAACATATACATGCCAAGAATTACCAGGCTGGTCGTCCGAAGCTGGAACGTGGGCCGGACTTTGGAAATGCCTGGTTTAGATCAAAAGCACATTCATGTTGTAGAATTGCCCAGTCAAAGTTCAGACCTAAATTCAATTCAGAATCTGTGGCAAGACTTGAAAATTGCTGGTCACAGACCGTTTACATCCAATCTGACAGAGCTTGAGCCATTTTGCAAAGAAGAATGAGCAAAATGTCACTCTCTAGATGTGGAAAGCTGGTAGAGACATTCCCAAAAAAATTTGCAGCTGTAATTGCAGCGAAAGGTGGTTTATACAAAAGTATTGACTCAGGGGGGCTGAATACAAATGCACACTTTTCACATATTTATTTGTAGAAATCCATTTCTAATTTTTCCTTCCACTTCACAATTATGTGCCACTTTGTGTTGGTACAGGGATATGCAATAAGCAGACCTACAGCTGCATAACTACAAGTCCCATCATGCCTCTGGGTGTTATGCTTGTGGCTGTCAGAGTCTTGCTATGCCTCATGGGACTTGTAGTTCTGCAACAGCTGGAGGTCCACTAATTGCCTATCCCATGAAATGCATTAATATTTTTGGTTGTAACATGACAAAATATGGAAAATTTCAGGGGGTATGAATACTTTTTCAAGGCACTGTACAGAGTAGGACATCATTCAAAGAAAGAGGACTTTTGTTCCTCTTCTTGGGTTTTTTGTTTTGCGAGACTACCTTACGAAGCATAGCAGAACCTCCCTAGAACAAAAAGTTATTTACATGACACATCCAGAAAAGAAAAAAAAAAATAGGATAGTGGGTGGAGCCACACAAAACATTCCTTTATCCCTGTAACTATACATTAGGAACCTCTGGTTTCTAGCCCCAGAAATTGCCCAATATCATAGCGCCATTCATTCCAAACTGCCTACAGCTGTTTCATGCTTGTTGGCCATCATCACGCCAGTGCATAGAAAGAATGATTTCTATATAGTAGGGCTTGAGTACCACTGACAAAGTATAACCTGTGAGGAATGTGGAGATATGGGCCAACAGACTCTGCTATTCTTCACACTGGTTCAAAAAAGATGTATAGTTCATTTTGCCCCCCCACCATAATCTGCCAGATGGCAATTTCTCATGAATGTTTCTTAAAAAACATTTTTCACACCAAGAATAAAGGACAGATCCAGTTAAAGATTTAGATTTTGTTGTAGATAGTGTGGGGAAGGGTTATACCCTCTGTCAGCTTTTACTGTAGGTTGTGGTCCCTATTCCCATCAGGACAGAAGGTAAGTGGAAATATCTCCTACTGGGACAAAGAAAAAAAAAAAAAAAACACAATTTTCTCAAAGGGAATCAAAAGGAAAAGGAAGTGAGAAAGAAATCACCCCCAAAGGAGTAAAGACAAACAAAAACCCAACAAAATGTTAAAATGTTCTAACTTGCCAGCAACAGGGTTTCTAAAGAAAGAATACACCTGTTCCGTCAGCATCACAAGCTTACTACTGGAAATGTTGTAGAATGAGGAAAAGTGCCAAAGCAAAAACCACACCAGAGCAGGAGCAAGCCAAAGAAGAAGGTGAGTCTCCTCTCAGATCTCTGTCACTGCCCACCAACAGGATCACTAGGGTGACCTAGCCCTAAACTGTCTATAAATATTTTCTGACACTTTTACGTGTAAAAATCTGTATTTTATGCTAGAAAATTACTTAGAACCACCAAACATTAGAGCCTGTACCACATACAATTGGATGAGTGGGGCCCACCCCCCTGACAACATAATCTATGTCGAAACGTGTCGCATGGTGCTTTCGGGAGTGACATCATCACGCACCACATACGATTGAATGAGCGGGACAGATAGGAAGAAATCCATAGGCACGCTATGCAATTGAACTATATGTGATGTGAAGCCGGTTTTGGTCCTTGAATGTTCCAAGTGTGTAGATTTTATGCACAAATACATTTAAAACGCAAAGCACTTCCTGCCTTTCGTCTCTGAGTGTCACCGTGGCTGGCTGTCTGAAGCAGTGGTGATCCATTGGCTGAGGTTGGCCTCATTAACCCCTAAAGCGCTGTTTGACCATTTTCTGAGATAGAGATGGTCCTGGTTATCTGGTAAGCAGTTGATTTATCTTGCATCTTCTCACAGGTGTATTGGAATCCATTTGAGAACTAGTTCTGTGGCATTGTGTGATCGCTAGAAGATTCACATTTCCACTGGATTTCTTTCTTTGCATGTGCACCTTGGACATTTTTTATTTTTATTTTTTTAGTATTGTTTTTAAACACTGTTCATGATCTTTTATCATTTCTATGGCAAATGTAAGAAAGTGTTTTATAAAATTATTTTATTGAATATTGGTGTATTTATGTTCAATAGTGCTGCACTATCTTTTATACATTTACTTTTTGGGCTTAGTATCACAAGCTCTGTTGGTGTTAGCAGCTCCACATTGTGTGAATATACCTAGGTGCAGAGATATACAATATAACACACACACACACACACACACACACACACACACACACACTGGGATGATTCCTGCAGTTACAGGCATTATCTATGTTTGTTTTTTTTTAGCTGGTGATGCTTTTTTTTTTTTTTGTAAAAGCAATCCTTGCAGCTAATCAGCCACTGGATTGCTTTTAAAGGTGGTGGTAGGGGGTCCCTCTCCCGGCACCTTCTGACTGAAGCCAGCAGATCATGGGGATGACTGAGTACTGGAATGTCCCCAATCATCTCTAAGGTTTAAGAAACTGGAAACACAAGTATTCCGTCACTTTCGGTCAGGATGTAATCAAGCTGATAATGACTTGGGAAAGCATGAGACCAAACCAATCTTTGTGTAATCTGATGCTTTTAAGGGCATCTAGGGTTTAACAGACCCCAGATCTCTCAGTAAAGAGTACCTGTCCATGCTATCACAAGGGATGTTATGCATCCCTTGTGTTAGCATTAAAGTTAATAGATAAAAAATGTAATTAAAAACAGTTTTTAAGTGATTGGACACAGCGGGAGCCAGTCAGAGGGTCTGGCGGACCTGCCATCCATTCTGCAAGAGTGGAATGTGTGGATCCTATGCTCCTGCTAAGTGGGAACATGGATCTTTACATTCCCGGAATAAAAGCACATACCCCTCAGTTAGTAATCACTCCTAGGGAACATAGTTAACCCTTTGATCGCCCCCAAATGATGTTAACCCTTTCCCAGCCAGTGTCATTAGTACAGCGACAGTATATTTTTTAGCGCTGATCACTGTATTAGGGTCACTGGTCCCCAAAATGTGTCAGTAAGGTGTCCCATTTGTGCGCCACAATATTGCAGTCCCACTACAAGTCCCTGATTGCCACCATTACTAGGTAAATTTTTAAATAATGATATACCGTAGTTTGTAGACCCTATAACCTTTGCGCAAACCAATCAATATACACTTATTATTTTGTTTTTTTGTTACCAAAATCATGCAGCAGAATACATATTTGCCTAAATTGATTAAAAAAAAAAAAAAAAATTCTGATTTCTTTAACATTTTATTGGGAATGTTTTATAACAGAAAGTACACAAATTATATTTGGGTACAGTGTCGCACGCCTGCTCAATTGTCAGTTAAAATAATGCATTACTGTATCGCAAAAAAAGCCCGGGTCATGAAAGGGGGTAAACCTTCCGGAGCTGAAGTGAGTAATGTATCGCAGGTTTGTCACCGTTCCACAGGCATGTAAAATTTCAAAGTGTGACATGTTTGGTATTTATTTAATTGGCATAACATCATCTTCTACATTTTACCAACATATTGGATAATATATATCGAGTTTGTGTGCACTACAATTCATTAAAAAGGATTTTTTTCCCCCAAAAATTGGCATTAAAAAATAAAAATAAACGCTCCACTAATACCTTTGTGACATAAAAAATTGCAACACCCATCATTTTATTCTCTAGGTCCTCTGATTAAAGCCGATGTCCGCTGAAAGAAAAAAAAATATTAAAAGTCAGCAGCTACAAATACTGCAGCTGCTGACTTTTAATATCGGCACACTTACCTGTCCTGGAGTCCAGCGCCATCCGCAGCAGAGGACGAGCGATCGCTCATCACTCACTGTCCTGCTCCCCCGCCATCCTCGGTGAGGGAACCAGGGAATGAAGCGCTCCGGCTTCACTGCCCGGTTCCCTACGGCGCATGCATGAGTTGCGCTGCGCCTGCCGATTGGCTCCCGCTGTGCTCTGGGAGCCCAGTGTTCCCAAAACACAACGGGGGGGGGGGTGACGTCCTGCCCGCAGACTGTGGCCAGAAGTGGGTGCAAATACCTGTCTTTAGACAGGTATCTGTACCCCCCTCCCCCCTGAAAGGTGTCAAATGTGACACCGGAGGGGGGGGGGGGTTTCCGATCAGCGGGAGTTCCACTTTAGGGTGAAGCTCCGCTTTAAAAGGAGTGTAGCGCCTGTGTACTTTTCAGTACAGGTGCTATACTAAATTTAGTTGGGGGTTGAGAGAGTTACCTTGCTCTCATCCATGTTGTTTTACTAAATTGGGTTCTGTCAATTCTGGGCTGTCCTGTGGGTCGTCCTGTGTCCTGGAGGTGTAGTTACGCCTCTGGGTGACAGGTGGCGCCAGAGGGGTCCCGGCGGAGCCGCTTTTTCCCCAGCAGCCAATTAGAGGAGTGTATCCCTCGCGGGACATGCTGGGGAGGGATATTTCTGTGGCAGACGCCATTTTCCGGGGTTCTTCGCTGGTTCCGGGTGCGGCACCCACCTTTAGGGTGTGCGCACATCACAGGCCCCGGGCGATATGGCCTACGTGGAGTTCCCGACTCTGGGCTCTCATGGCCCAGAGCATCTGATGCTACAAAGGGGCCACAGTGACTTACTGGGTCCCCCAAATCTATTGAGAAGATCCCAAGCGAGTTGTGCTGTTCGACTGGGAGTTAGTCTGAGGTGAGCCCGGAGGCAGGCGATCCAACAGGGCTGGAACGAACCATCGGGGATCTGGGTGACTGGAAACTGACAGGTTGTATATGGCAAACTGTCGGTCGGTGACCCCAAAAAGTATATACTGGGAGGATTCGCTCTACTATCTGAACTTTCAAGCACTAGGCCTGTGGCAGAGGTCTCATCTTTAAACCTTAATCCTAATAGAGCCAAGTCTGTGGCAGAGACTTGTTCCTTCCCAGAAGTTTAAGTGGTGCTCTGGCTGCCAGGCCTGTGAGAGAGGTCTGTCCAGGGGCACTTCACCCACTCCGGCTGGAGTGGCGATGTGAAAAGTGTAACTATTGGAGGCAGGACTGCTTCCTTTATCCAAGGCCTGAATCTGTGAAGTTTGTTCTTCTTTCACCAACCTATACTGTCTACCTCAAGTTGACTGTTGGTCGTGTTGTCCAGAAATAATAAAAGCATTGAAAACGTCAGCCAACTGTCTGGACATTCCGTCACTGCTCTCCTTGCCATCATCACCCCTAGACACATCACAGAGATAACTTAAATACACTGATCACAAATCTAACCAGCGGCTCCTCCGGGGGTAGCGCTACAGGAGATATATATATATATATATATATATAATCTCTAGCAAAAAGAATACAAATTCTTATATGTAGTGAAGTGTCAGAATAGGGCCAAAGCTAAAGTGGTAACCCAATGGACCATGACCAACCAGTGATAAAGTATAATAGTCTTTAAAATTAGAACCAAGTTCACCTTTACATTCCTATGAAATAGAAAAAAACAAAAAGCCAACACAATATATCCCAAATAAATGAAGCTCACAATAATGTTATTGTATTCTGGTAAAAGGTTTTAGAAGGACTGAGCTTCAGCACCTCACAAATGAACTCTGGGAATCCTCCGGTGACTTGCAAACAGTGAAGTTGAAAAGCCTCCCCTGAAATGCTGTGTGTCTTCAAGCAATATTATATAAACAAGACGAGTCAACAAAAGCAGGTTTAAATGGCAAGACAGCATGAAATGAAATCTCTCACAAACTTGGACAACTCAAGCTGGCTAGAAGTCAAACAAGAAATGTGTAAGCAGAGGCTATGATCAGTGAAACAGTCTGTAAAACCAAAGATACTGGCAGTTACATTATATGTATAACTTTATCTGTAAAAGTCATCAGCAACCCAACCTCCTGGTTCTCCTCACAATAAAGAGCCAATAGGCAAGGTCAGAAATGGCTGGAGGTCCAAGCTCAACTTTTATAGGAAAAGTAAAGAAGTGGATAGAATTTTAGTTGCCGTGTGTCTGGCACTATGGATCGTTTACTTAAAGTAGCCTCTGCGTCTACATTTGTCATCATATGCTCAGTGTGAATTGGTTAGATGTGTGACGGGTTTGTTTCACCATGATAATCCAGATAGAACATCGCCAAGTCACACCTCCCCAATAATAATACTGTACAGCACCGGTCATGTCCAGCACCCAAGCAAACAACATCAGATGATGTGATTACAAACATTTATATCCAGCTGAAAGGCCCTTGCACATAAACACCTCAAAATACCACATTTTTAGGCATTACGGTGTTTGTTTTTTCCAGAACTAAATGCAGCCCATTACTTTCAATGGGCCTGTGCACACAGGTGTGTAAACTTGCAAAAAAACAAAACGTCTGTATTGCTGGATGTTATTTTACACATTTATGTTTGTATGACAGCGCTGCCCCCTGCCAGCCGTGCTCATCGTGACAGCGCGGCCCCACTGCCAGCCCTGCTCATCATGACAGCGCGGCCCCCCTGCCAGCCGTGCTCACCTTCACATTGCTGCCCCCCCACCAGACGTGCTCATCATGCGAGTGTTGCCCCTCCACCAGCTGTGCTCACCCTGACAGCGCTGCCCCCCTCCGCCAGCTGTGCTCACCCTGACAGCGCTGCCCCCCTCCGCCAGCTGTGCTCACCCTGACATCGCTGCTCCCCTCCACTAGCCGTGCTCACCCTGACAGCGCTGCCCCCCTCCACCAGCTGTGCTCACCCTGACAGCGCTGCCCCCCTCCGCCAGCCGTGCTCACCCTGACAGCGCTGCCCCCCTCCGCCAGCTGTGCTCACCCTGACAGCGCTGCCCCCCTCCGCCAGCGGTGCTCACCCTGACAGCGCTGCTCCCCTCCACCAGCTGTGCTCACCCTGACAGCGCTGCTCCCCTCCACCAGCCGTGCTCACCCTGACAGCGCTGCTCCCCTCCACCAGCCGTGCTCACCCTGACAGCGCTGCTCCCCTCCACCAGCCGTGCTCACCCTGACAGCGCTGCTCCCCTCCACCAGCCGTGCTCACCCTGACAGCGCTGCCCCCTCCACCAGCCGTGCTCACCCTGACATCGCTGCTCCCCTCCACCAGCTGTGCTCACCCTGACAGCGCTGCTCCCCTCCACCAGCTGTGCTCACCCTGACATCGCTGCTCCCCTCCACCAGCTGTGCTCACCCTGACAGCGCTGCTCCCCTCCACCAGCCGTGCTCACCCTGACAGCGCTGCCCCCCTCCACCAGCTGTGCTCACCCTGACAGCGCTTCCCCCTCCACCAGCTGTGCTCACCTTGACAGCCGTGCCGCCCTCCATCAGCCGTGCTCACCCTGACAGTGCTGCCCCCCTCCACCAGCTGTGCTCACCCTGACAGCGCTGCCCCCCTCCACCAACTGTGCTCACCCTGACAGCGATGCCCCCCGACAGCGCTGCCCTCCCGCCAGCTGTGCTCACCTTGACATCGCTGCCCTCCCGCCAGCGGTGCGCATCCTGACAGCGCTGCCGCCCTGCCCACGATGACAGCGCTCCCCCCCCAAGCTGTGCTCATCCTGACATTGCTGCCCCCTCTGCCAGCCATGCTCACGATGACAGCGCTGACCCCCCCCCCCTCATGACAGCCATGCTTATCAAGAGAGTGCTGCCACTTGGCCTCACAGCAGTGTCCTTAACTGGCAAGCATGGCTGGAAGCGGGGGGGGGGACCCTGTGAGGACAAGGACAGCTGCTGGAGGGGGGGGGGTGAGCGCTGTCAACCATGCTCACCCTGTCAACACTGCCCCCTCCTGTAAAATGACTTGTGCCAGCCCTGCCACCTCCCACACTCAGCACATCATAAATGAACCTCCATGAGAGCGCCCCCTCCTGACCACACTGTAGACAACAGGCCCTGACTGGCAGCACTGTGCTGGAGATGACACTTGTGCCCAGCCTGCCATGCCTGTCACTTAGGTCAGGTTGTGGGCGTGCAGCGACATAGACCTCATGTCCCTCTGGTTGGAGGTGCAGTGCCATGGCCGGACCCCCCCTCCGGTGACAGCGGGCTCCCCTTACAGGAAGACATGACAGCTCCTCACCTCAGTTCTTCCCCCAGGGAGGTGTACGCTCCCGGCTTCCTCCAGGGGAGGAGGACGATGTAGAGCCCTCTCCTTGTTTTCCCTCCTCCGGCGCCTGTTGCACATTGAATCCCCCCGGGTGACTGTTATGTGTGCAGACTCTCTGCTCCCCTCTATACGGAGAAGTACACACAGCTCGTCCACTCTTCAACCTCCGCTCACTCAGCAGCGCCACCTACCTGGTGTAATGTCGCACACCGTCCTCACCACCACGCCCCCATCCGTCAGCCCGAGCCAGGGGGTGCGCGCGCACCCTCTCCCCGGACTCCCGGCCTGCAATGCAAGGCGCGCGCGCGCACCCTTCTCCTTACAGCGGCGCTGACTCTGAGTGCGCTGTACCTCAGAGAGGCCCGATTAGTGGAGAACGCTCTAATGGGACGCAGTGTGTGTGTGCAGATATATGAGAATATGTCACCTAGTACGCCTTTATGTGTGTCTAACATTTCCTGTACCGACTATGGGGACTTTATTCTTTAGGAACGACAAGGAAGTTATAGAAGTAGAGTGCGGACGGATCACGTGAGCTAATGGGAGGACTCACGCTTGTTGTCTTTTCAGTCAGTCCGCCTTTAGCGATCTACCAGTAACTGCTGACAGACCCGCTGGAATTATTCCTATTGGTGGGAGGTTCCTGGCACGGCCAATCACAGATCAGTATAGAGGAGGCGGTCTGGGGCCCGTGAGACCCTGAAGTTAATGCTGCGCACAGCTGTTCAGGGGATTCATGGCAGAGACAGTGTAACGTCACTGAGGGGGGAGCCTCCTCATAGGCTAGTGCTAGATCTGTGTCCTCATCCCTACCATCCCCCTCTGTGTGATATGAAGTAAATAAACTCTCCAGTTTTCACTGAAATAATCCCTGGTGATCCTACAATGAATTAGAAGGTGACAAAGTACTGGCCCCAGCTGCAAGTCAAACCAATCCCTCCTCTCCATAGCCAAGGAAGCTGCCATTGATTGATCTGCAGTTACCATGGTGCTGCACGTGTGATCAGTTATGACACAGTTTGGATGAGAAACTGACAGTTCTCATTCATGATGAGATGCCTTCAAAGTAACTGGGAAACTGTTAAATCAATGGGTTCAGTTATGCGACTAAGACCCCTTTCACACTGGGGCGTTTTTCAGGTGCTTAAGGCTGCTTTCACACTGAGGCGTGCAGCCGCGGTGACGGTATAGCCGCGCTACAAATTTGTATTTGTAAATTTTTACCGCGATATTCGGGCACTAGCCGTGAGGTTTTAACCCCCGCTAGCAGCCGAAAAAGGGTTAATACCGCGCTTTCCCATTGATTTCAATGGGAAGGCGCGGTATAGGAGCGGTGAACACACCGCTCTTATACCGCGGTAAAGATGCGGCTAGCAGGACTTTTGGTGCGCTCCTGCTAGCGCACCGCTTCAATGTGAAAGCCTTCGGGCTTTCACATTGAACACTACAGGGCATGATTTTTCATGCGGTATAGCAGCGCTATTTTTAGCGCTGTACCGCATGAAAAATGCCCCAGTGTGCAAGGGGCCTTAGTGTTAAAAAAAAGCACCTAAAAGAAGTTGCATCTGCAATCCCAGTGTGAAAGCCCGAGTGCTTTTACACTGAGGCGCTGCGCTGGCAGGGCGTCAAAAAAAGTCCTGCAAGCAGCTTCTTTGCAGCGCTTTAGGAGCGTTGAATATACTGCTCCTAAAGCCCCCTTCCTATTAAGGGAGCTTTTTTATAACGCCAAAGCGCCTGAAAAACGCCCCAGTTTCAAAGGGGTCTTAGCGGCCTCTTTACCAGCGTTTTTTGGGCGCTGGCAGTGTGAAAGGGCTCTGAAAGCACTCAGGCTTTTACATTGGGGTTTCAGATGAGGCTTCTTTCAGGCTCTTTACAGGCTTTTTTTTAACATCAAAGTGTCTGAAAAACGCCCCAGTTTGAAAGGGGTCACTTTTAAGGCGACACTTTTTATTCCATTTTGGATAGAGTAAGGGAGTTTTTTTTTTTTTTTTTGCCATCTGTGTCCCATTGGGGAGATTTTCCTTCACTTCCTGTCCCACAGCCAAAACAGGAAGTAAGATAAAATTGCTGAAAAATTAGGGGAATCCCTTGGGGCCCCCCAAGTCACCAGAACTAGTGTCCCCTCCATCAATTTTCTGTGGACAATTTGGGATTTTATTTTAGAAGGGAAACAAAAAGAACGGTGCTTCGAAGAGTCGGACTTTACAGGCAGGAAAAACAATGTGGAAGTTTCAGAAAAATACAAATTTATTCTGAAAAATACATAGTAGTCACAAAAAAAATTTCAACAGTTAAAAATCATATAAAATAATACAGTTACTACAGTGAGCCCTTGCGTATCGACGTGTATCACCATGAGGCTTCTTCAGGATTCGATCAGGGTTTTTTTTACCAAAAATATGTAGAATACGTATACGTAAAAAAAAAAAATAACGCAATAAGCGACTGGTTTGCGCAAAAGTTTTAGCGCCTACAAAATAGGGGACAAATTTATTTTATTTTATTTTTTTTACTAGTAATGGCGCGATCTGCGTTTTTTATCGGCACTGCGACATTATGGCGGACACATCGGACACTTTTGACACATTTTTGGCACCATTAACATTTATACTGCGATCAGTGCTACAAATATACACTAATTACTGTATAAATGTGACTGGCATTGAAGGGGTTAACAGTAGGGGGTGAGGGAGGGGTTAAATGTGTACCTTAGTGAGTGTTACTAACTGTGGGGGAAGGGGACTGACTGGGGGAGGTGACCGATCTGTGTCCCTATGTACAAGAGACACAGATCGGTCTCCTCTCTCCCTGACTGGACGTGGATCTGTGTGTGTACGTCCTTGTGTCTGTAACCGCCGATCGCGGGAGCCTGGCGGACATCGCGGCCGCCAGGCACGCGCATCGGCATCCCAGTGATGCGGCGGGCACGCGCGCGCGCCCCCCAGTGGCCAGGAGGCGCGGAGGCCGTAAAAACACGGCGGCTCAGAGAAGTAGAACCACCCTGCGGCCGTATAAAGTCGTACGCCCGTCGGGAAGTGGTTAATACATTTTTATTTTTCTAAAACGTCCACATTGTTTTTCCTGCCTGTAAAGTGCGGCCCAATGGTGACTCTTCGAAGCACCATTCTTTTTGTTACCCTTCTAATATATACATGTGGATATATATATGTGGAAATGTGAGTGTTTTCCGGTTCACACTAATGCGATGCGAGAACCCTGCAATTCCAGTGTGAGTTCCCGCATCGCACCTGAATCGCACACTGGTTCACACTGAGATCTGAAAACCACTGTGGATGTCAATGTAAAGTTAATAACACCCTCAGATCGGTTCACAGATCGCAGGGAGAACTGTGAAACGGTGTAGGAATCGGATAACATAAGTGTGAACACCCATGCAATCCGATTCCAGTGCAGACCAAAAAAAAGGGTCCTGCACCATTTTGGTGCGAATGCAATGCGATTTCAGTCATATAGTTTGTATGGTTGAAATCGCATCACACAGACATGGCATGTGATCTGCACAGCAATGCGGTGAGAATCACATGCAATGTCTAGCCTTAATGATAATGGTAAACAGGCCAAATGGGGGCACAGGCAGCAATAAAAACTGAAAGGTGTTCTAATCCCTCTCCACAACTAAAACAAAAAATGTTTTAACTTTAGGCTGGGTTCACAACATCACAGCAGGGGTCCGGTGAGTCGTTTCAGGTCTGATTTCAGCCTGAATTTTTGTCTAAATTCTGATTTAAAGCAGAGGTCCAGCTTAAAAAAAAATACAATAAAAGTCATTGTAATAAGGACACTTACCTGTCCAGGGTTCCCGCGATGTCGGCAGCCAAAACTGAGCAATTGCTCGGGTCTCGGCTGCCCCGCCGCCATCCTCGGTGAGGGAATCAAGAAGTGAAGCGTTGCAGCTTCACTGTCCGATTCCCTACTGCGCATGCGCAAGCCACGCAGCGCTATGTGAATAGGCAGATGTCTCCTGGGACACACACAAGGTCCGAAATGACACCACTCCCAATTTCCCAGGAGGCAGCTCATTATGCCTTTGTCTTGCAAGTGTTATTTTTTTCAAAAAGTGTGTTTACAACCACTTTAAAGCCTCGTACACATGATCGGACTTCCATCCAACTTTTTCTGTGGATTTTGGTCCGAAGGGCGTTGGCCATGAACTTGTTCTGCATACACACGGCACAACATTTTCAGCCAACATTCACCAAACCACTTGGTTTTTCAGCTCTTTACCGCCACCCTTTGGGTAACTTCTGCTATTGTTATCTGATGTTTAGCATTGGCTCTGAGCATGCGTGTTTGTACTTTGGATTTTAGTTGGACGGACTTGCGTACACACGATCTGATAAACCGACATAACAGATTTATTGCCCAACAGTTGGTGAGCATGAACAGCCAACTTTTGTTGTCGTTAATTCAGTCAATAATTGTCTGATGGAGCATACACACGGTTGGATTATCCAACACAATGCAAGTTCGAAAGGGGCCCGAAAATAATTGGACAATTGAAATAAAAGCTGTTTCATGGCCAGGTGTGAGCTTCTCCATTATTTATTCATCAGTTAAGCAGGTAAAAGGTCTGAAGTTGATTCTAAAGCCTCATACACATGATTGGATTTTCTGCAGACAGAGCGTCAGGATTTGTCCGAAGGGCATTGGTCATGTACTTGTCTTGCATACAAACGGCACACAATTGTCGGACAAAAAATACAAACGTAGTGACGTACTACGTGGTTTTTTCAGCTCTTGATCGCCACCCTTTGGGCACCTTCTGCTAATGTTGTGTTTAGTGAGCATTGATTTTGAGAATGCGTGTTTGTACTTTGGGCTTTTGTCTGACGGATTTGTGTACAAACGATCTGACGAATTTGACAACAGACCGTTGTCCTCTGAAAATGTATAAGCCTGCCATCCAACATTTGTTGGCGGAAAATCTGACAACAATTGTCTGATGGAGCATACAAATGGTTAGATTTTAAGCCAACAGGCTGTCATCACACAATTCCCGTAGAAAAAATCTGATCGCGTGTACAAGGCTTAAGTGTGGTATTTGCATTTGGAATCTATTGCTGTGAACCTACATTATGCATTCAAATGAATAAAACGGTGGTACTCTTGCGCTGTCAACTGGAGTCTGGTTACCTAAATAGACAACCAACTGTGGCAAACACCATACAGCTGATCAGTAGCAGATTTAGATTTTGCTTTTAAATGTCCTTATTTCTTCTGAGAAATCCTCACTTCCTGTTCTTCTGTCTGTAACTACACACAGTAATACGAGGCTTTCTCCCTGGTGTGGAAAAAGCCTCTTGAGGGGGGAGGGGGCGAGCAGGAGTGTCAGGATGCCCACTAACACACAGCTCCTTTCTCTATCTGCAAAGTAGAGAGTGTCCTGACTTGCCTGCTCGCCCTCTCCCCCCTTAAGAGGTGTTCTCCACACCAGGGAGAAAGCCTCGCATTACAGTGTGTGGTTACAGACAGAAGAACAGGAAGTGAGGATTTCTCAGAAGAAATAAGGACATTTAGACCCCTTTCACATTGAGGAGTTTTTCAGGCGGTACAGCGCTAAAAATAGCGCTGCTATACCGCCTGAAAAACTCCTGCCCAGCCGGAGGGCTTTCACACTGAGGCGATGCGCTGGCGGGAGACAAAAAAATCTCCTGTCAGCAGCATCTTTGGAGCGGTGAGAGGAGCGGCATGTATACCGTTTCTTCCCATTGAAAACAATGGGAAACCGCGGCAATACCGCCCGCAATGCGCCTCTATAGAGGCGCATTGCGGGCGGTATTAACCCTTTATCGGCCGCTAGCGGGGGTTAATACCGCACCGCTAGCGGCCGATTCCCGCGGCAATCCCGGCGGTATAGCGCCGCTATTTTTTGCGGCGATATACTGCCACCGCGGCTACAGGTACAATGTGAAAGGGGCCTAAAAAGCCAAATCGAAGGATGAGGTAAGTGAAGGAGGACTGCACTAAGGTAAATAAAGCTATTTAGGGAAAAAATGTTTTTCCTTTACAACTCCTTTAATGTGCAAATGATCCACACTGAATGAATGGATATGACGGAGGAATCACAAACACAATGAACAAATATAACGTAAATTGATGAGAATCACGTTGCGCAAACAAGGCGAATGATTGAAACAAATAAAAAGTGCAAATATATACACCATAATGCATACATAACAATTTCAGATCTGTGACTACTACTGTTTAAGAGCATATTGAAAGAATTCTCGAGTAACTTCCTGAAAGAGTTGATGCATAATACGATCTGTATTTTTGTTATTTTGCATGTTCCTGTATTGTTTATGCAAGTAATAATAAAACGTTATTTGAAAAAATAAATAAAAGTGCAAATATAATAAATAAATAAAATAATAATCAAAAAGTGGAAATGCAAAAATGTCCGATGTGCCAACCTAGGCACAAATACCAAGCAACAAGTGAAATGACATATATAAGTCTATAGTGGATAAATAAGTGATGATTTCCTTCACCTTGGACAGTGAATAAATGGCTGATGCCTAGCCAAACCAATATGATGACACCTCAGTGTACACTAACCTCTCTCCATACTGCTGTAAAGTAACAGCATATAACTAGGTCAGGCGCTCCAGACAGCCTCCGTGGATCCTCTGGGGGTCTCTCTCCAATGGGTCTAGTAGTGGTTCCTTATGATGAACACAGCCTCCTATATAGTTACCTCAGTGCCGATAATAGAGGTGGAAGAAAGATCCCAGATGGTGTGATAACGTTTAAACAAGGGTGTTTATTGAGATAAAACATAGAGCTGATACACTCACTTTTTGAAAAAAGCTCACATAAAAACCATCCACGAGCGCCAAGCTCATTTTTCCCAATGAAGTCACGTGGACGTGACGATACATGTCGGGATTGAGCGATAGGCAAAACCGGAAGTGATGCAGGAATACAAGCTCGTGGATTGTTTTTATGTGAACTTTTTTCAAAAAGTGAGTGTAATAGCTCTATGCGTTGGAACGGTTTGGTTCGCAGCAGAACATGCGAACTGGCAAACAATTTGTGCGAACACTGTTAATGTCTATGGGAGATGAAAAAACAAAAGTGCTAATTTTATAGGTGTATATGCAATTTATTGCCATACAAAGTGTATGGGGACCTGGGTCCTGCCCCAGGGCACATGTATCAATGCAAAAAAAAAGTTTTAAAAATGTCAGTTTTTTCAGGAACAGTGATTTTAAAAATGCTTAAAGTGAAATAATAAAAATGAAATATTCCTTTAAATATCGTGCCTTGGGGTCCCCTTCGTCTGCCTGTAAAGTAGTGCATCTTTCCCATGTTCATAACAGTCCCGCATCAAAATGACATTTCTGAAGGAAAAAATTACATTTAAGATTTCTGTAATGTATTGCTGGATTCCGGCACTATACAAAAAAAAAAAAATGTGTGGGTCCCCCTAGTCCATTACCAGGCCCTTTGAGTTCCTTGATTGCCCTCTGCTGCGTGTACAGCTGCTGCAGCATTGCCAACGTTGAGTTCCACCTGGTGGGCATATCACAAGTGAGGTGGTTGGTAGGCAGGTTGCATTCCCTTTGAATGTCAGCCAGCCAAGCACTGGTATTGCATGACCGGCAGAAATGACCATGACCACAGACTTTTCTGGTCTGCCTCAGGATATCTTGTAAGCTTGGGTACCTGGTCAAGAAACGTTGCACCACTAAATTCAGGATGTGTGCCAAACATGGGTCAAGTGTTCTTGTTGGAGGACGGAGAGATGGTTGGTGCCATTGTCGCATACAACCATTCCTGGCTGAAGCTGGCACCTCTGAGCCTGCCCCTGCAGAGCTAACAAAAACTCTGCCCCAGTGTGGCTCCTGTTTCCTGGTGTACAGGACGCCGTGGCTGGGTCCTGGAAGGACGTTATATTTCCCCTCTGTTTGGACTGTGGTGCCTTTAAGGGAATGGAAAGGGTTAATGCACCTGTCTAAGGAAGTAGTTTAAAGCAGACAGGAAGTGCAGGTGAGAGTGAAGGAGTATAGTGGAGTCTATGCTTGGTAATATGGAGAAGTGGAAGCAGTGGAAGCTATGAGAAGCTGTGAACAACTTTAAAAGGATTTGGCAGTGTCCTGCCTGAAAGCCTGCTACTGAAGGACTTACCTGCAAGGACTGTTTAACTGCGATAGCAGTTCTGAGCTGTACAAGTCGGTGAGACTGTTATTTCTTTTGTTTTTGCTGCTGCAAAGCCATTTAAGTTTAATAAACCTCAGTTTTGATTTAAAAGCCTGTGTCCTGCGATCAAGCTGGTCCCCCAAACATTACACTGGGCAGACCAACTCAAGCACCGCATGGCAGCTTTTAGCCTGACTGCTTGAGTGCTTAGGGAGCACTGCTGGTTCAGAGGACAATTCTGCAGATGAGGCCATAGAGGAAGAAGAGGGAGGGGAGCAGGGCTCAAGTCCTGCGGGAACGCGTGGGAACGGAGTTCCTGCACTTTTTTCACAGCAGGAACTCAGTTCCCTTTGCAGGACTAGAGCAGCCGAGAGCAGCCAAGCCGCCCGAGCCAATCCTTCACCAAGTGGCGATGCCCAGCTCGAGTCACTGTCAGGGGCAGGCGAACCTAAGTAATCCTTTGTTACTGGCCGCTTCCTGTATATGGATTCATCAGGTAGTGTGTCGGTATTCCGTCACTTCCTCGATGCCGCAATGTCTCCTGGGAGCTTTTATCATTGTTCCCAGGAGACATTGCGGAGGTCTGATGCGAGTTATCGCAGGATTTAGAAAAAACATGCGGTTCAGTAATTATGCATATGAGCGTATCTTTTTTTATTTTTTTTGGTGGGGGAGTGGATCTTGGGTGGGAGTTCCCACCCTTTTTTCCCCAGGACTTGACCCCTGGAGGGGAGCATACAGATGTTGTGGCAGAATCACCACCAGCTTTTTGTAGGCATGGTGGCGGAACAAGGTCCAATACTGAAGCCTGTCCTGCATCCCACTCAGCTGCCAGCAGAGTTACCCAGTGCCCTGTGAAGGAAAGGTAACATCCCTGCCCATGACTGCTGGACCATGAGACAGCAGTAATATGAACCTTACTGCTGACCGCCCTGTCCAATGAGACCAAAACATTGCCTTCCCAATGGCCTTACGTGAAAAGAAATGTAGTTTTGGAACCAGCCACTGTGGTACAACACATTGCACAAATTCACAAAAGGGGGCAGAGTCTATCAGCTAAAAAAGGCAGCAGATCTAGTACTATTAATTTGGCCAAGCTATTTCTTTTTTTTTTTTACGGTTCAGCAACTGGGGTAGGGAAATTTGCCTGCTGAAATCAATTGGTGGTGTACTGATAGCAGATTGGCTGCAAGTACTTGTGACACCTATTGCTATACCTTGATTCCTCTCAGTGCAGGTTTTTGAGAGGACTGAATGTATAGTCGGGTTGGAGATCCTAGATGAGGAGGAAGGAGATGTGGGTCTTTCAAGTGCCGTTGCCAACGGACTGCATGGCAGGTAATCATATGTCTGGTCAAGCATGTGGTGCCCAAGTGGTTTCTTTTCTGGCCACGCTTGATACATAGATACAAACAGCAACGGTGCGATCTGATGCACATGTGTTTAAAAAGGCCCACACCAAGGAACTTTTAAAAGTCAGCAGAGAGTCAGCAGCGCCCTGCACCTGTGGAGCTCTGTGGTGTGATGCAATAGGGTGGCAGCCCATAAGCTGCCCCCTGAAGGACATCCTGCCTCGTTGGAGTTGTGCCTCCTCCTCACTTTCCCCCTCTCTTCTCTCAGGCACCCAAGTACAGTCAGTGACCTCATCATCCCCGCCCTCATTACTTGGCAGTATGCTGCAGCTGTGGGAACATAACTGCCAGTTTCTTGTCCTTCTGTGGCACCCCCTCTCTCTAGGCTCACGTTACTCCTTTCTCAAAATGGGAACCAACATCAGAGCCTTCAAATCGCTGTGTATCCTCCAGCAGCATGTAACCAAAACTGTGGTCGAATAATTATGGGGACTCCTCTGTGCATGATGGTGGGGCTATGGAAGGAGTGACTGTGGACAAGGAGACGACGGAATAGGCCGCTTTGGCAGCTGCGTTGGAAGGCAAACTACTCTAAGCCTGGGCGACAGAGGATGAGGACGGCTTTGTTATCCACTCCACCAACTCTTCTGCATGTTGTGGCTCAAAAACACAGCCAGGAGCATAAAAAAAGGACAAGCGTGGCCCACACCCACCTGCAAAGGATGCACCATGTCCACGACCACCAATGTTGACTGTAGACACAGAGGCTGCTTGCCCTTTTTAGTGGCCTGTGAGCATCTGCCTCTCCTTGGTGGCCTTCCAGAACACTTATGCCTCCAATCTTCCCCCCAAGCCAGCGCATCTATGCTTTCAATATTCTCCCCAATCCATCATACCTATGCCTCCAATTCCACCACCACTCCCCCAATCTATCATACGGAAGGGGGGGTGGTGCTGAAGGCATGGGTATGATGGATTAGGAAGGGGGGTGGAATTGGAGGCACTGATATGATTCAGACCTCCTAATTCCACCCACCCCCCCAATCAATGACATCTATGCCTCCAATTAGCACACCCCCCCATTCTAGCACATGCTTGCTCTCAATACCACCCCCCAGCACACATCTTGTTTAATCCCCCAGTGTACCCTTGCCTAACAGCACACTGTCATATTTACAATTTTGCAGCCACGGGGGTCAGTCATCACTGTGCCCACTGAGGTCAAACCGAGACAGTTTGAGCCTGCCCACTTAGGACTGCCCCACTCCTTAGATGTGCAAAAGGAGGGAGGCGAAGTGGGCAGTCCCAGGCGGCTCTTTAATGCCTATTGAAGTGCATGGACTTTGTGCATGGGTGGAGGTGTGCAGCAGAACAGAGGCGGAGAGGGGGCGGTCCCGTGCCTATTAAACAACATGGTCTGTGTGCCTGGGCGGGGACGCTCAGGAGGGAGGCATAGAGGGGTGGTCCCAGGCAGCTCTTTAATGTCTATTGAAGTGCACAGACTTTGTGCCTGGGTGGGGGTGTGCGGCAGAACGGAGGCGGAGAAGGGGTGGTCCCGGGCAGCTCTTTCATGCCTATTAAACAGCATGATCTGTGTGTCTGGGTGTAACAATACGCCAAATTAGTTTCAGGTTTATGGATCGCAACTGCGGAGACTTGTCAGGTTCGAACCCAGGTTTCACTCTTAACTCAGTTAAGAGTTTGGGTTCTATCATTACAGCCTCAGTAAAGTAAATAGTGCTTATTCCAGCATAAGCAACATAAAAGTAAATCTTGGTATTAATGGTATAGAACAGGTATAAGGATAGGTGTAGCCGCAGTACTGGGACTGCACACTAGAGGTCAGTAATGAACACAGGCATAGAAGCAAAGCAGGTAACTGGTATCTATAGCAGTGAGCATAACATGTGAGCTGCAGTTCAAACTTGAGTGAAACTCCTTAGTACTTTAGCATAGCAGTGAACATAACTTGGAAGCAAGCGGCAAGTATGGAGATCAGCTTTTAGTAATTGGTTTCTATAGCAGAGTACTTGTGGTTGCAGATAGCTGGGCATGGATGTGCGTCCTGGGAGCCTGGACCTGGTTGATGAGAGCGGTAGCTGCAAACAAGGAGTCCTGGTGATTCAGTTTAGGAAGCTGGAGCTCAGTTCAGGTGAGTCTGGAAGCCCAGCTGACAGTGGCGTTCTGTCAGCAATAGAGGAACACCTTCCTGTCAGTGCTGGGAGTTTAAATAGGCCGCACAGGAGTGAACCAGGAAGTACCACTAGGTGGCGCACCTCCGCAACCACCGTGGGGAGCAAGGCTGCAGGAAGTGAGAGGCTATTCAGAAAGAAGGAAGAGAGTTGACTGGGAAAGAAGCAACTATAGTTGTACTTAGTGCAAACAAGTTATTGGTGTGACGTTACACTGGGCAGGGATGTGCATGAGGGAGGTGGAGAGGGGCGGTCCCAGGTGGCTCTTGAATGTATATTGAAGTGCACGGTCTGGATGGGGATTGCAGCAGAATGGAGGTGGAGAGGGGGTGGTCCCGGCCGGCTCGTTCATGCCTATTAACTGCTTGCCGACCAGCCGCCGCAGTTATACAGCGGCAGGTGTCCTCTGCTGGGCGAGATCACGTAGCTATACATCATCTCGGCGAGCAGCGATCAGTCATTTCCCCAAGTCAGTCCACCCCCCCTTCAGTTAGAAAGCACCCAGGGAACATATTTAACCCCTTCCTCACATCCTAGTGTTAACCCCTTCCCTGCCAGTGGCATTTTTATAGTAATCGATGCATTTTTATAGCACTGATCGCTATAAAAATGCCAATGGTCCCAAAAATGTGTCAAAAGTGTCCACCATAATGTCGCAGTACCGATAAAAATCGCTAATCGCCGCCATTACTATTAAAAAAATATTATTAAAAATGCCATAAAACTATCCCCTATTTTGTAGGCGCTATAACTTTTGCGCAAACCAATCAATAAACGCTCATTGGGATTTTTTTTTTTTACGAAAAATATGTAGAAGAATATGTATCGGCCTAAACTGAGGAAAAAAATAGTTTTTTTATATATTTTTGGGGGGTATTTATTATAGCAAAAAGTTAAAAAATATAATTTTTTTTCAAAATTGTCACTCTATTTTTGTTTATAGCGCAAAAACTAAAAACCGCAGAGGTGATCAAATACCACCAAAAGAAAGCTCTATTTGTGGGGAAAAAATGACTTTTTTGTTTGGGAGCCACGTCGCACGACCGCGCAATTGTCAGTTAAAGCGACGCAGTGCCGAATCGCAAAGTAATCTGGTCTTTGACCAGCAATATGGTCCGGGGCTTAAGTGGTTAAACAGCATGGTCTGTGTGTCTGGGCGGGGATGTGTGGCAGGAGGTAGAGAGGGGCGGTGCTAGGCGGCTGACTGTGTATGTATTGCAATGGCCGTGCTGCAAGCCTGTGTGCGGCTGGGACACTGGCTATACATTCCTGGGACAGCACAGACCTGTCATTACTCGCCCTCCTCATTTGTTTACTCGCTAAATGCGAGTAGGCAAGTGCAAATTTTCGAGGGCTGCACTAGACTGTAGATATATATATTAATACACCACCTAAAGTGTATTAGAAACTGTACATACTGTATTAGATACTTTGTACACCACCTGCACTGTATTTGAAACTACAACGGCTGCACTGTATTATATACTGTGTACACCACCTGAAGTCAGAGCCGTTTGAAGGAATTTGGAGGCCCCAAGCAAAATGGGGACCCCAAGCACCCCCCCCCCGCAGGCAAAGCCTACGTTAGCGATACACTCATTTTTTACACCCATGTTCTTACTCCTCCCCCCTCCATAATCCCTAAGTTTTTCTATTCTCACCTCCCCTTCTTCCCTGTAGGCTGCCGCTGTAGCGTGGCCAAGCTCCTATTCCTCCTGTCAGTCCGGTGTTCTATCATTATGGGTCCCCTATTTGATAGTGCCCGGGCTGGGCTGGGTGCCACACGGTACAGGAGATTCAGTTTCCTGTGTTCCCAGCTGGACTAAAAGGAAGTGAGCACTCAGTGTGCACTTCCTGTCAAGGAAAGAGGGGGGGTTTTCCTTGCGCTAGGAGAATGAATATAAATGAATTTCAAATGGATAAGTGAATAAATAAATAGTGAGTAATTCCAGCAGCAACGCTAAACATGTGATATACACGCAAAAAGTAAAAAGAAAAAAGATGAGTTGCGCTAGGAGTCGCAACTTAATGCGAAAATAATATAAATAAATAAATGCATAAATAAATAAATGAATAAAGTGCTAGTGCAAAAAATAGCAAAAAAAAGGGATGATGCCCAAACAGTCATGGGAAAAACCTTTCGGGGTAATTACAACAATCTGCTATTTGGGACCAAACGCTTAAAAAACTTTGTTAGTCCATTAGAATTGCATACTAATCAATTGTTAGGCAGTCCAAAATGAGAGGGGAAATCAACAGCAGAACCCCAAAACATATGAATGTCCAAATAGATGGGCAAAAAACAGTTGCAGAGTAATAAAATGATCCAAATATTGAACAGCCTCTGGTCTCTGGTCAGAAGAAACATATATTCCCACCGAGAGGTAAGTAAGGGTGTGCTCTTACCAGATCCACGATCATAAAAAGCGTGTCGATCCACTCAGGTCATGGAGAAAACTCGGTCACAGCTGACAGGCAGAATATCCTCTCCAATGTGTTTAACGGCTCCACGTCCATCCGGCGAACAAGGGGAAGAAATAGGCTCAGAATGTGAAGTACCGTCAAATATTTATTAAAAATTGTGCAACATATACACAGCGGTACATATAATTTAAAATTGCCGGCTAAAACAAGCAAACAGATACAAATAAAAAACGTGCGCCCGTGCATCCGGGGGTCACGTAAAACGCAATGACGTTCGGTGCGTGGCTCCGCCCTGATCGATTTCACCACAGATGGCGTTGTCAAAGGGTGCCCTTTGACAACGCCATCTGTGGTGAAATCGATCAGGGCGGAGCCACGCACCGAACGTCATTGCGTTTTACGTGACCCCGGATGCACGGGCGCACGTTTTTTATTTGTATCTGTTTGCTTGTTTTAGCCGGCAATTTTAAATTATATGTACCGCTGTGTATATGTTGCACAATTTTTAATAAATATTTGACGGTACTTCACATTCTGAGCCTATTTCTTCCCCTTGTTCGCCGGATGGACGTGGAGCCGTTAAACACATTGGAGAGGATATTCTGCCTGTCAGCTGTGACCGAGTTTTCTCCATGACCTGAGTGGATCGACACGCTTTTTATGATCGTGGATCTGGTAAGAGCACACCCTTACTTACCTCTCGGTGGGAATATATGTTTCTTCTGACCAGAGACCAGAGGCTGTTCAATATTTGGATCATTTTATTACTCTGCAACTGTTTTTTGCCCATCTATTTGGACATTCATATGTTTTGGGGTTCTGCTGTTGATTTCCCCTCTCATTTTGGACTGCCTAACAATTGATTAGTATGCAATTCTAATGGACTAACAAAGTTTTTTAAGCGTTTGGTCCCAAATAGCAGATTGTTGTAATTACCCCGAAAGGTTTTTCCCATGACTGTTTGGGCATCATCCCTTTTTTTTGCTATTTTTTGCACTAGCACTTTATTCATTTATTTATTTATGCATTTATTTATTTATATTATTTTCGCATTAAGTTGCGACTCCTAGCGCAACTCATCTTTTTTCCTTTTGCACTTCCTGTCAGTCCGGCCGAGAAAAGGAAACTGAATATCCTGTACCACGCACGGTACCTGGCCGGACTGACAGGACTCCAGGAGGATGGAAGAGGAGCTCGGCCACGCTACACCCTGGGAAGGGGACGTTGGGGGCCCCAGGCCAGTTCGGGGCCCCAAACAATTGTTTGTTTTGCCTGTCCTGTAGCGACGGTCCTGCCTGAAGTGTATTAGAAACTGTGTACACCACCTGAAGTATATTAGAAACTATACACCACCGAATGCACTGTATATATGGGCTGAATGCAGAATATATATATATATATATATAAACACACTAGACTGACTGTATATATATATACATATATATATATATATATATGATAATACACTGCCACTAACTAAATAACCTAACTCAAACTATCTCTCCGTCCACGCCACAAACACTACACGCAGCTGCAAAGTAAGCAGCCTTATATTGTAGTATGGGGCGTGGACTTAGTCCCCCTGAGCCATGATTGGCCAAAGGCACCCTGCCTTTGACCAATCATGGCTCTCACAGCAGAGCAAGCTGTGATTGGCCAAAGCATGCTTTGGACAATCATTATACAGCAATGCACTGCGAACGCGCAGTGCATTATGGGGTGTTCTGCTGCACTTGAATTTCCCGCAAACGCCCCATAATGTTTGCTGTTGGTCGAGCACCCAATGTTTTACGTCGAACTTACGTTCGACACAAACATCAAGCTCATCTCTACCCACAAACAAAGAACAACTGGAGACAGCTGCAGTTAGAGCCTGGCAAAGCATCAGAAAGGAGGAAACCCAGTCTTTGGTAATGGTCATGTGTTCCAGACTTCAGACAATCATTGCCAGTTAAGGATTCTCAATGAAATATTAAAAAATAACATTTTATTTATGATTATATTCATTTGTCCAATTACATTTGAGCCCCTGAAAATGGGGGCACTGTGTATAAAAATGGTTGCAGTTCCTAAAATTTGCACTTGATATTAATGTTCAACCATTTGAAGTAAAGCTGAAAGTCTGCACTTCAAATTACTTTTAATGTTTCATTTGAATTTAATTCTGGTGTCATACAGAGCCATAGGTATGAAAATTGTGCCTATGTCCAAATATATATGGACCTAACTGTATATAGTTGTATATAAAGTGCACTACTTCTTTCCCATTGCTAAGCCTTTCATACAATTTCTAAATTTCCGCATTTGTGCGTTTCAAAAGCCAGTATAAAGGAATAGTAGTGATACAGAAAGAAAACTGTGCTGTGAACAAGGCTTAACTAGTCTGCTGCTGACTGTATTCACTGTGAAACGATTTTTGGGGGAACCCCACGCCATTTTTTTTTTATTTGGCGCAGGGTTCCCCTTAATATCCATACCAGACCTGAAGGACCTGATAATGGAATTTGGGAGGACTTTCAATGACTTTTATATGTATTTCCGGGAGCTGACAGATCATTATTGCTGCGATTAGTTTTAAATGACTTTTTTTCCTTTAGAAATTTAATTTTGTGCAGAGACATAAACACGGGAAACATGCGCTACTTTACATGCATACTATAAATACCCCCCCAGGTACGAAATTGTGTGTGTATTAGATTGTGGGTGTATTAGAATACTGTTATTCCAGATTCCGATAAGCCCCACGCCTGCAGACCCCCACAACTACCGGGCAAGGGTTGTGGGGATGAGGCCCTTGTCCCCATCAACATGGGGTTATCCTCCCCATGTTGAGGGCATGTGGCCTGGTACGGTTTAGGAGGGGAGCGCTCTCTCGTCCCCCTCTCTTTTCCTGTGGCCTGCCAGGTTGCATGCTCGGATAAGGGTCTGGTATGGATTTTGAGGGGGAACCCTACGCCATTTTTTTTATGTGGCGCAGGGTTCCCCTTAATATCCATACCAGACCTGAAGGGCCTGGTATGGAATTTGGGGGACCCCACGCAATTTTTTTAATTTCGGTTCGGTGGTTCCCCTTAATATTCATACCAGACCCAAAGGACGTGGTAATGGACTGGGGGGGGGGGGGCATGCCGTTTTTTTTGTATTTGGCGCAGGGTTCCCCTTAATATCCATACCAGACCTGAAGGGCCTGGTATGGAATTTGGGGGACCCCACGCAAATTTTGGTAATATTTATACCAGACCCAAAGGACGTGGTAATGGACTGGGGGGGGCAATGCCGTTTTTTCTTTATCTGTATTGCGGGACCCGACAATTCATTATAGCCGCAAGTAGTTTTAAATTACTTTTTTCCTTTAGAAATGTCATTTTGTAGCAGGGACTGTTCTAAACACGGGAAAAATGCGCCACTTTACAGGCATACTATAGACACCCCCCAGGTATGAAATTTAGGATGCATTAAGGTGAAAAACATGAACTTTTACAAGCCCCTAATAGGGGAAAAAGGTGTCTCCACTGATGCTTTATTACCAATCCTTGTTTCCCTAATAACCCAGAATTTTCAAAATCCAATTGTCATTGGGACCGAAAGTGAGGTGAAATCTTATAAATTATGAAGTGATAACCCTTCCCTATGCTATCCAAAAGGCTTAAAAATAGATTGTTAGGCTGGAGCTACACTTAAAAAATATACCTGTTCCAACTTACAAACAGATTCAACTTAAGAACAAACCTACAGTCCCTATCTTGTTTGTAACCCGGGGACAGCCTGTATACTGCTGTTCAGAGTTTATAGGGCCTAGGAGCGCTACACCTTTTTTTTATTTGGGTGCGGGGTGCCCCTTAATATCCAAACCAGACCCAAAGGGCCTGGTAATGGACGGGGGGGGGGGGGTTGTGATGGAGTTAAATAAAATGATTATTTTGTGTTTGTTACTTTCCTCCTAAACCACTCAAATATTGGTTTTCTTTCTTATATTGTTTTATTTCTTGATCTCTCTCTCTCTCTCTCTCTCTCTCTCTCTATATATATATATATATATATATATATATATATATATATATATATATATATATATATACACATATATATATGTATGGGTGTATTAGAATACTGTTACTTTCCTTAAAAGTCATTATAGAATTAAACAACCCTTCTGAAGTGATAAATGAAGACAGCTGTTACTCTCTCCTTCCATGCCCCCCTCCATCGACTGAAGGAAGATGGCGGAGACGGTGAAATATAAGCCACGAGGGCAAGAATAAACATCACAAGAAGGAAAGCCATATATGGACTAAGCGAATCAGTTGTGCTCACATGAATGATGTAATTTTGTCTATAAAGCTGTGCTGGCAATAAAGTTCCTTCTCTCTTCTTAACGTTGGATGGTGAAGGATGTAGACTAAACTCTCCTGTGTCTGCATGTTTCACTATTATGATTTTGACTCAGAGGCAGAATGGTTTATGCTCTGGTGTTGTGCCAGGGGTTATTAATCCTTATCAGGGTTCACCCATGCCATTTTTCTCAATGATTTTCATACAGCCGCTAGCAGTTTTAAATTACTTGTTTTCCTTTAGAAAATAAATTTTGCTGCGGGACACTTCTAAACATGGGAAACATGCGCCACTTTACAGGACTACTATAGTCACCCCCTAGGCACGATATTTAAAGGAATATTTCATTTTTATTGTTTCACTTTAAGCATTAATAAAATCACTGATCCCGAAAAAAAATTCAGTTTTTCACGTTCGTGCCCCAAAGACTTTAACAGTGTTCACGTGTTCGAATGGACTTTTTGCCTGTTGGCATGTTCTGCTGCGAACCAAACCAGGGGGTGTTCCGCTCATCCCTACACACTACACAGGGCCGCCGTGCAGGCAGCCTTATATAGTGTGGGGTGTGGACTTAGTCCCCCTGAGCCAATTATGGCTCTCTTAACAGAGGGCGCTGGGATTTGCCAAAACATGTAGGTCAATGGTGCATGCTTTGGCCAATCATCATACAGCAATGCACTGCGATCTCACAGTGCATTACAGGGCATTTCCGCGGCGCTCAAATTTTCCGTGAACGCCCCATCATGTTCGTTTTTCGATGAACAGGAAAGTTTGACCCGAACATCGAGCTCATGGCTACTGGCCAGGCCTGTAAAATACAAACCAGATGACAAACTTGCAAAGTGATGTAAAACGGTGAAATTTTTGTAATAATTATAAAGTAATATAATGCTGGAAGGATAAACAGCTAACACTTGTTTTAACCACTTGACAACCACCCTATAGACAAAGTACGTCTACAGGGCGGTTGCTTAACTCCGGGAGGCCGTTAATTAATGTCCTCCCAGGGTCTCGCTCCCGCGCGCACCCTGGGGCGCGCACACAGGAGTGTCCGTGACCGCCGGACCCGGGGCATCACGGATCACGGTAAATCGCCGCTGATAATGGCGGTTTACCATGTGATCGCTCCGTCCAATGATGGAGCGATCACTTTCAAACAAACCGGTGTCATGTGATGACGCCCGTTCCTTCCTCCCCTCTCTGTACCGAACGGTACAGTGTGAGAGGAGAGGGGAGAGAGCAGATGCAGCAGCAGTGCTGTGGGCTGGATCTGTGACAAATGTAGTCACAGATCCAGCCATCCATCCCTGCTCAGCCATCTCTGCCCAATACCCTGCAATACTCTGCCCCATACTGTGCAATCCCTGCAATACTCTGCAATACTCTGCAATACCCCGCAATACTCTGCAATACTCTGCAATACTCTGCAATACTCTGCAATACCCCGCAATACTCTGCAATACTCTGCAATACTCTGCAATACTCCGCAATTCTCCGCAATACCCCGCAATACCCTGCAATACTCTTCAATACCCCGCAATACTCTGCAATACCCCTTTTATTTTTTGCGGAAAAACGTGTCAAACTAAAATAAAGTAAAGTAAAGTGAACAATAAAATATATATTTTTTTTAAAACGCCCCTGTCCCCATGTGCTCGCATAAGCGAACGCACACGTAAGTCCTGCCCATATATGAAAAACGGTGTTCAAGCCACACATGTGAGGTATCGCTGCGAACGTTAGAACAAGAGCAATAATTTTGGCCCTAGACCTCCTCTGTAACTAAAAACATATAACCAGTAAAAATATTTAAAGCGTCGCCTATGGGGATTTTTAAGTCGCGAAGTTTGGCGCCATTCCACGAGCGTGTGCAATTTTGAAGGGTGACATGTTAGGTATCTATTTACTCGGCATAACTTCATCTTTCACATTATGCAACAACATTGGGCTAACTTTACTGATTTTTTTTTTTAAGCACAAAACATTTTTTTTTTTTTTTAAAAACACATTAGAAAAATTGCTGCGCAAATACAGTGCAAGATAAAAAGTTGCAAAGACCGCCATTGTATTCTCTAAGGTCTTTGCTAAAAAACATATATAATGTTTTGGGGTTCTATTACATTTTCTAGCAAATAAATGATGATTTTTAAATGTAGGAGAGAAATGTCAGAATTGGCCTGGGTGCTCCAGAACGCCTGATGGTGCTCCCTGCATGTTGGGACTCTGTATGTGGCCACGCTGTGTAAAAGTCTCACACATGTGGTATCGCCATACTCAGGAGGAATAGCAGAATGTGTTTTGGGGTGTAATTTGTGGTATGCATATGCTGTGTGTGAGAAAAAAAACTGCTAATTTGAAAATTTTGTGAAAAAAAATCAAATAAAAAAAAAAATCTTGATTTTGCAAAGAACTGTGGGAAAAAAATGACAACTTCAAAAAACTCACAAGGCCTCTTTCTAAATACCTTGGAATGTCTTCTTTGCAAAAAAGGGGTCATTTGAGGGGTATTTGTACTTTTCTGGCATGTTAGGGTCTCAAGAAATGAGATAGGCCCTCAGTACTTCAGGTTTGATCAATTTTCAGATATTGGCACCATAGCTTGTGGACTCTATAACTTTCACAAATACCAAATAATATGCACCAATTTGTACTTATTTTTACCAAAGATATGTAGCAGTATAAATTTTGCCCAAAATTTATGAATAAAAAAATACTAATTTGCTAAATTTTATAACAGAAACAAAGAAAATTTTATTTTTTTACAGAATTTTCAGTCTTTTTTTCTCTTATAGCGATAAACAAAAAAAAAACAACGGTGATTAAATACTAACAAAAGAAAGCTCTATTTGTGTGGAAAAAAAGGACAACAATTTCATTTGGGTACAATGTTGTATGACTGAGTAATTGTCATTCAAATTGTGAGAGCACCGAAAGCTGAAAATTGGTCTGGTTATTAAGGGGGTTTACGTGCCCAGTGGTCAAGTGGTTAAAAAAGTGCTTTAATTAATTGCCTATGAAATTGGCTGGATCCCATCCTTCCCTATTTGAATCTATTATTCCTGAAGGCTTTGTCCTTCATTTTATCTGCTGCAGCTATATAAATATAGACAGAGGGGTTACATCTTATCTTGGCATTTGTGTTGTTTTTATTTCTCTGAAGGCTTTATGATTATTAGACTATTTGCTTGGCTGTATCGGAAGGTTCTTAACGATTGAGGGTAGACTCAGATTATAGAAGTAATTCTATGATTTATGATTGTTTGTGTATTTATTGATCATGCCAAGGTAAATTCACAGAATGATTAACAAAGCAAGTACAATCAGCAAACTTCTCTTAGGGCTAGTTCACACTAGAACACATGCAATTTTGTGTGTTGCCGCGTGTTTCCTCTTTGACAAAATTTTTTTTCAATGAGCTGTTAAATGCACGGGAACAAACAAAAAGTAGTGCAGGTGCTACTTTTACAAATTGCGCTGCAACAAACCACATGGTACTGTGGTACCATGCAGTTTGATGGTCGCAAACACGCTGCCTTTGCTAGATGCATTTGGGGTTCCGCTAACAAGGACAAGGGTTAAAGTAAGGGAGATTAAAGAGATTAAACTCTTGATATCTCTATATTCATTTTTAACTACATCATTTTCCATATGCTCCTTGTGAAATACTGAGATAATCACCTGCACTGCTCCCTAAAGTGGACGCGGCTTTCTCTAATATAGATATGAAAGAGGTATGCAATGTCTTTCTGTGATCCCCCCGTGTTATAAGTTAATACCATTGATATTAAAGGATATGCTAAGATTCACTTTGTGATAGTTTGCTTCTACATTTACGCTAGGACCTACATTTACGCTAGGTGATCCTTATGTACATCCTTTGGACTTATGACTGAGCACTCTCAGGGGAAGGGGGAATTTCCTGCCCTTTATCCCCCCTCCCTGCAATCAAGGTGGGGAGTTAACTTGAGGAGAGCAGACAACGGTCAATCTTTTACAACATTTTCCCAAAAAAATGGTTCTCCATTCTGCTAATAAGGAGTATTTTTGTGAGTATATCACTACTGCCCATGCATTTTTTGTAATTCCTTAATTTTTTAATATGTTATTGTTCTAAGTTGTTTGATTGAGTCTTCCCTGAAGAAGGAGCTACTTGGACTCTGAAACGTGTTGGATATTTTATCTGCATGTATAATTCACATGTAATGCCTAAAGTACTGTACTGTATAATTGTATGCATATTGCAACTTTCTATTTTATGCATGAACACTTTTTTAATAATGATACATAAATAAAGCAACATTTTATGATATTTTTGAGCCACTAAAGTCCCACTAAATGGGAGGTTTCCTATTTTCTGTATAACAAGGGCAAGGGCAGCATGTTCACATGTGGTGTGGGAAACATACACAGAAATGCACTTTATCCACACCATGTTCTAATGGGAACAGGCCCTTATTCAGGAACCATTGCTAAAATCACAAGTCTTCTGATTGTAACCTTTAGGCCGCGTATACACGACCGGTCCATCCGATGAGAATGGTCCGACGGACCGTTTTCATCGATTCACCGCTGAAGTGGCCTGATGGTCTGATGTGTGTACAAACCATCAGTTTAAAATCCGATCAGGTCAGAACGCGGTGACGTAAAACACAACGACGTGCTGAAAAAGACGAAGTTCAATGCTTCCAAGCATGCGTCGACTTGATTCTGAGCATGCGCGGGTTTTGAACCAATGCTTTTGTGTTCTAACCATCGGTTTGGACCGATCGGTCAGCAGGCCATCGGTTCGATTTTAAAGCAAGTTTTAAAATTTTGGTCCGAAGGACAAAAGACCGATGGGCCGTACACACGGTCGGTTTGGACCGATGAAACTGAACTTCGGTCCATTCTCATCGGTTTGGACCGACCGTGTGTACGCGGCCTTAGAGCTAATTTACACCACAATCTCTGCGTTCACTGTGCATTTTTGCCTGCACATTGATGAATTTAAGCGCATTTGCAGTGCTTTTTCATGCATTTTGAGTGCATTTTCAGTGAGTTACTTGGAACAAATATTTTCTTAACAGTGTATTTTCTTAACTAAGTTGTGTTACCTGTGTTTGCGCACATTCATGCATGTTTATAGTGCATATTTATACAAATGTGCAGTGCAATTTGGTGCAGAGGAATGCCGCTGTACTTTTTTTTTAATTCACATGGAAGCACTGCAGTAGTATAATCGAGGCACTGGAACACTTTAAATTTTTTTGCATTTTTGTTTGTACTGCAATTATGCTTTTTTTAAAAATACACCTGACTGCATCTGGTGCCAGTGAGCCATAACGGGTAATTTCGTCTTTTCATGAAAAATGAAAAGGTGAACAAACTCAAAATATCCTGGCCTCCCCTCCGGAATCCACTGCACATAATGGCCAGGATGGCCCCTGCTGTCGGTGTAACAGTCCGTACACTATACACCATAATACACAGTCCTTGGAGTATCAATCATAATGCTCACAATGGCAAATTCCGACCGTCCAAAACGCGGTGACGTACAACACTACGACGAGCATAGAAAAATGAATTCAATGCTTCCGAGCATGTGTCGACATGTTTCCGAGCATGCATAGGTGTGCACAGCCTATTGCATTAGGGTATGCATCTTAAAGCTCAAACACACATGTGTGTGCATGTGTATATAAATATAGATGGTGTCAGTAGAACAGAGATTGGTGTCAGTAGTTTTTAATTTGTATTATTTTTTACAATTTTACTTTTTTTTTTTTAGGAGCCTCATTAGGGGGCTTTGGTGAAATATCAGGGGTTTAAACAGGGAGAATCTACACCACACAGGGTGATTAGGGTGTGCCCAGGCACACCTGGCATACCCTGTGTGCACGCCTATGGTCCCCTGGCAGGTCACTTAGTTAGAGCTCCTTTCTCATCCCAGCACTGTATACAGCTCCTCCCCCCCACACTACACATGGCTGAAATCACATTCCTTTACACACAGCCTGTCAGCCTTCACAGGGTGTATCTGGCTTTTATGTTGCCATTCTGACCTATGAAATTCTCTGGTCGGAATGACAGTGTAGTTGTAGTAGGCAGATACACCCTGTGCAGATCATGGCTGACTGGCTGTGTTCTAAGGGAATGTGATTTTTGCCCTGCAGAGGAGGAGCAGTATAGAGTGCTGTAATGGGAAAAGAAGCTCAGCAGCCGGGCATAGCATCCAGGGAGGAGCAGGTGGTCAGGGGGACAACTTAGATCTGAGGGGGCAAAGCCATGTGACACAAAATCTAGAGCCTGCAGCCCCTCGGGAGGTGTTAAGGGATTTGTTTTTTTTCTGAAGGTTCTCTGTCAGTGTTGGCAGGTGTTGGGGGATGGTGACCTTCCGGAGGTGTGTGGCTTTTCCCCAGTTGTCAGTTAAGTGGGGTAATTGGATATCCCCAGGTGGGGGTACAGAGAATCCCAGCTGGTGACTAGGAGACACTAAGCAGTGTCTTACCTCACCAGTGACATCGGTCCCATCGTGGCTACAGAACAGTACTCTCTCCTCTTGCCTCACTGAGCTTGGTTACCATTCCATGTTGCCAGCACACAGCACAGACATTTTACCATCCTGGGCTGCTCTCACCCCCTGCTCCTCTCCATTCAGGAAATGGCTCACAGCTTCTCCCCAGCCAATGAGAATTAAGTGGTGTGGACTGTGGAAGGCAAAGTGGAAGCCCAATACTGGAGCAAGGCTTTGAGGCCCTAGGGTAGACTGAAGCTGGACTTTGTGGAGGATATTATAATATGACAAGGGAACTGCAGGGCCACCTCGAGCTAGAGGCAGGGTTGCGATTGTGACACATGCAACCCCTTATGCCAAGCCCATGAGTAGAAGCAACTCCAACTGGCAAGATAAGAAGAGGAGAAGGCATCTCTAAGTGCAGTATTAGAACGTTTAACCACTTAACCCCCGGACCATATTGCTGCCCAAAGACCAGAGTACTTTTTGTGATTCTGGACTGCGTCGCTTTAACTGACAATTGCGCGGTCGTGCGACGTGGCTCCCAAACAAAATTGGCGTCCTTTTTTCCCCACAAATAGAGCTTTCTTTTGGTGGTATTTGATCACCTCTGCGGTTTTTATTTTTTGCGCTATAAACAAAAATAGAGCGACAATTTCGAAAAAAAAAAATATTTTTTACTTTTTGCTGTAATAAATATCCCCCAAAAATATATAAAAACACATTTTTTTTCCTCAGTTTAGGCCGATACGTATTCTTCTACCTATTTTTCGTAAAAAAAAATCGCAATAAGCGTTTATTGATTGGTTTGCGCAAAAGTTATAGCGTTTACAAAATAGGGGGCATTTTTATGTAATTTTTCTTAATATATTTTTTTTACTAGTAATGGCGGCGATCAGCGATTTTTTTTCGGTACTGCGACATTATGGCGGACACTTCGGACACTTTTGACACATTTTTGGGGCCATTGGCATTTTTATAGCGATCAGTGCTATAAAAATGCATTGGTTTACTATAAAAATGCCACTGGCAGGGAAGGGGTTAACACTAGGGGGCGGGGAAGGGGTTAAGTATGTTCCCTCTGTGTGTTCTTACTGTGGGGGGGGTGGCCTCACTAGGGGAAACACTGATCCTTGGTTCATACATTGTATGAACGGAAGATCAGCATTTCCCCCGCTGACAGTTCCCTGCTCTGTACCGAGCGATCGCATGTGCCCACGCACGGGAGTCGGGGGCGAGCGGGGGGCGCGTGCGCGCGCCTCCGGCGGCGCGCACGCGCCCCCTAGTGGCGGCTAAAAGAGAGGACGTATAGCTACGGGCTCTCGCCTAGGAGAGCCGACCTGCCGCCGTATAATGACGGTGGCTGGTCGGCTAGTAGTTAATGGCAACCAAAGTTGTGCCACTTTCTATGGGGGAACTCATATGGGCTTGCTACCGAGCCTCGCTGTCTGTGGATATTGCCACAGATAGTGGGGCTTGACCTCACCTCCCACTCACTTGTCATTGGATTTGACTGACAGCAGCAGGAGCCAATGGTTATTAATAAAGGAAACAGAGGACTGGGGTTATAAATTCCTATTAAAATTGAAATTGCGGAAACGGAGGACATAGTATTTACTATTGGCCGGAATGGTGTTGGCCTATTATGATTGCGGGTCGGGTCTTCCCTACATGTTTCACCAAGACATTGGCTTCTTCAGGGAAATGAGACGTGACCAATATACTAAATACAACTCTACAAAAGAAAAATGCAGAACATAGCATAAGTTAAGTATAAAGAGTTACAGATTAACAAAATTGAGACATGGTGCGTGATAGTGGAAATTGGGGCAACAGGGCACTAAAAATCTCCCCCCCCCCACCACTTAGTGGGAATCAACACCCCGAATGCCCCAAAAGATCCCCACACCTAACCCCATTGTCATCCAATGGCTAGGTCGGCACGAGGTCCGCCCCAAGGATGGTGAACCAACGTCACCGTAGTGTGACTGCAGGGGGCAGAAGGGGACCAGTTTATACTAAAAAAATAAAGAATATTGAATACAGACAAATAACTCTCACAGTGCCAATGTTTGTCCCATATATAGGGTTAACATAGCCTCAATACGTACCAACATTTTATGTAAATGAGGTTTGAATAAGGAGTGCTGTGATGGCCAGAGATATCCAATCAATCAAGGAAAGACATTTTGAATTTAGACTGAAATAGGATGGCTGGATATGAGACAAAAAAAAAAATAACACTCATGAAAAATCTTTATCAAAAATAAATCAAGCTTCACTCAAAAGGAAGGGTATACCAGATAGATAGTGGCTCTAGCTTACCTATTACAGGTACGGCATGTTCCTGAACTTCAAGATATAATTCAGATAAACAATAAATAGCGCACGCAGTAAGGTGCCTAGACAGGATGCCAAGCACTTCCCAGAGGTGTCCAGCCACAGAAATCCTGCAGCAAAGAGAGTGATAAAAGGAAGGGCGAAAGGGAATAGGATAACGGGATTATAAAAACGGCAACCGCGCCTGCGCGAAACCCGCATCCAGCAGCCGATGTGCGGTGCGAAAAGACGTGGGCGGAACACAGTAGGATGGATTGAAAGTATAGGACCCGCACCAATAAGGGCAGATGTAAACAAAGGCAGATGACACGAGGTGGGGATAGGGGACGAAAGGTGACCAATAGGCAGGCCCTTGGGTGACCATACAGCCACGGGTAGTGATCGAGTCACCCCCAAAAAAGGCGAACCCCATGCATTCCACAGCCAAAAGGAACACAAGGAAGGATGGGGAAAAATGGGTAGATGGAAAAAGGAGTGGATAAGGGGGGATGAGATAGTGGGGCAGGGGAACGCCATGCAGAGCTAGATTGCAGGCATGTCCCATCCCATTCATACCATGTTGTATCTCCAAAACACGCAGCATGTATACAATTGAAAGTAACAATATTGCACAAAATATAAACACAAAAAGATGAGAGAAGTAAATAAATTTAAACAAAAACAAATTAATAAGATCGAATATATACATTGTATTTGTGTATATGTATGTATATATGTATGTATATATATATATATATATATATATATATATATATATATATATATATATATATATATATATATTGCAATTGAAAAATTTGAATAAGATAGAGACAATATAGCGGAGAACATGTGACCTGAATATAATATGTGTGGATCCTAGGATGGTCAAAGGATCAAAAGAAACAGTGAATGACCAAATCTGCAGTGACACTGTTTTCCTCTAGTGGCAGCAAAGACCGTGTCATCACATCCTGCCTGCAGAGTGATTAATACCAGGAAGAAAAACATCCAGGGAATCGTAGTTCTAGGGCTCAAGTTTCACATTGAGATTTCACTGTTTTAGGACTACAAATTACAGACTGCCAATCAGAGAACAGACTGCTGGGAGAGGAGAAAGGCTGGGAGAAAGGCGGGTCTAGGCCTAGATTGCTCTCTTGGGACTCCTGCCTGGATCTATGATCAGAGATCCCATGCTGAGGCTATGTTGCAGTGAAGTCGCAGTCTGCAAAAGCGGAATCACCCAGCAGAGATACAGAGGGACACCTGCGGACAGCATCCCCTTCCCTGTCTGGTGGCAGCCTGGAAGCCACTCCTGTTCCATCTGTCCTGCATTTACATCAGATTTGTGTGAGTCGTAGTGCAGTGCTAACCCTTGAGCTAGGTTCCCGAGGAAGAGCTTACCAAGTCATCATCATTATCACCATCATCATCCACATTCTCAGATTGGTGAGCGGGCATCAGCCCGTTCTTCTGTAATAGACACTAGAAAAAGTTGGAGAGAGCATACCACGCCCTCATAAGGTGGTGGGATTTTTAAGGATGTGTTTAGAACTGTTATTGAGGTAAGCACAACCACAAAAAAGGTATTAATAAAATATAGATTTATTACAAAAGTTAACAAATTTATATTAAAATACAGTTGGACATGGAAAATCTAGGCAAAGCGACCAAAATTGATGTAGACAAATAGATGGTTCTATAGGAAGCAATTGATTAAATAATTATATTCTTCCCAGCCCCCAGATGAAAAGCCTTCAAGGAAAGGACGATAGCTAACCACTTCATTAAGGCCTGGTATAGAAGTAGCGTTAAGGGTTACTATCCATCTCTTTTCTCTTTGCAAGAGAATCCTATTCCAATCTCCCCCTCTATTCAGTGGCGTCACTAGGGTTGGTGTCACCTGGTGCGGTAAAATATGGTGTCCAACCCCCCCCAATAACCTTTTCCAAATATTTTTTACCCTACTGTTTGCTCTCTGTTCTTCTTTCTTCCCCTTTTCTCTCTCTCCCTATCCATCTTTCTTGTTCGTTCTATCCCTTCTTCTTTCTCTCCATTTTTCTTTGTCCCCTCCCCCCACCTCTCTTTCTCCAGGACCAGAATTCACATCTCAGGAGCCTATAGGCACTGGACTCTGAAGCGCCTCCCTCCCCCAAACAGCGTTGCCTGCCCCTACAACTTTTTTTATACACTGAGAAAACATGAAAAATCTACTAACAGAATGCATTTCTTTGAGAACCTGAAAGCGTGCTGCCTGATATTTTGGAGAACAAAATGTACATTATATATACTACAAAGTTTGTACAAAATAAAGAGGGGGAAGTATGATGCACTAAACTGTTAATTATATTGCCCCCTAGCAGCCTGCAATGCAGAGTGGCTGGAGTGTCAAATTGCTCCGGATGCTCTTTGATTTCATGCTGATTTAGTGGGAATTTGCCCTAAAAGGAAAAGAGGGGGTGGAAGGTTGGAGACAGAAAGGGGGGAGAGCGAGAGAGAGGAGGGTGGGGGTGATAGAGAGGGGGATGAGAGAGAGAAAGGGTGGGGTGGGACAGAGATGGAGGGGGTGGGGTGAGACAATAGGCGGCGGGGCTGGCCTATTAACGATCTCAGTTGCTCATGAAGTCCCGCCTTCGCCCAATCACAGGGTGCAGGAGACTGAACATGGGCGGGGGGTGGGACTCCAGGATCTACCGCGATCGTGGATAGGCCAGCCCCACCGCTGCACATGACCCCTTACGCCCAATCACAGAACGCCTGAGACTTAACATGGCGACACAGCACGGGGGACACAGGAAAGCACATTTAGGAGGAGGAAGCCACTGACATATACTGGCGGGCGCCCCCCTAAATGTTGCACCCAGTGCCACGGCCCCCCCGCACCTCCCACGCACGCTACACCACAATATGAGAGCTAAAAAAAAAAATCCTCAATGTCGGGATGGTGTCACCCCTCTAGCGGGTGTCACCCGGGTGCGTACCGCACCCCCCTAGCAACACCTTGGCCTCTATTGTTGGGGTGTATCCTATCAAGAATCAAAAATGTGATTCTAGGGATTTTGCCATTATGGGTGTCTCAGATATGACGTCCCAGAGGGAGATCGGGATCAGATTTTTTCATACATGTGTCTGGAGGCTCTCTTGTAGAACTTTTGTTTTGTCTTCCCAATATAGAACGCTCCACACTGGCAAGAAAGTAGATATACAATGCCTTCCGTTTTGCAGTTAGCAAAGTGGGTTGGCTTAAAGGGCTTACCATTGGGCAAAATTATGTTTTTATCGATGTTCATGTACTGGCAGAGATTACAACCGCCACATCCAAAAGTGCCCAAGCGCCTACAGTGGTCTGTACGGAACTCTCTTGTATATTCACTCTGCGTCAAACTGTCTTTTAATAATTGTGTTTTACGATATGTAATAGAGGGCTTGGATGATACAAAAGGTGCCAACAGGGGGTCGATGTTTAGTAAATGCCAATGTTTTGAAATTATCCTGCTGATTTTGTTACTCTGTTGTATCTAGTAATGATACGTAAATTGTTAGAACTAGTCCCCATAGATTCATTAGGGATATGTTTTTTAATCAGAAGATCATTTCTTGTTTTTGAAGTAGCCCTCCTATATGCCTTTTTGAGGCATGTAGGAGAGTATCCTCGTAGCAACAACCGGCCCCTCAGTGCATCTGCCTCTTTCTGGAAAGTGATATCATAAAAACATTTCCCGCACAATCGCAAATACTAACCGAATGGAATCGATTTGACGAGTGCTGTGGGGTGGGCACTTGTTGCATGCAATATGGAATTGCAGGCTGTTTCTTTGCGATAGAGTGCACTCGTTAGTTTACCATTTTTCTCTTTCAATATGGTGACATCCAAAAAATTAACGGAAGTATCACTGTATGACATGGTGAAATTTAGATTGTAAGAATTACTGTTCATCTCTTCCAAACAGGACAGCAACAGTTCTGGAATGCCCACCCACACCATAAAGATGTCGTCAATGTATCTACTCCAATTTAAAATTAATAATAAAGATTTGTTCCCACTCCCCCAGGTACAGGTTTGCATAGGATGGGGCACATGAAGTCCCCATTGCCACGCCCTGTACCTGGAGGTAGTGGGAACCATCAAAGGAGAACACATTGCATGTTAAAATGTGTTCCAGAGCAGAGAGCAGGAAGCAATCAAAGGACCGATTGTCATGGTGAGATTGTGATAAGACATGTCTAATGACTCCAAGGCCCTGCTGGTGGGGAATGGAGCTATATAGAGCCTCCACATCAATAGCCACCAATAGGGCATTAGGGGGCACCGACATCTCCTCCAATTGGCAAAGAAGGTGCATAGTATCTTTAACATAGGAAGGCAGGTTGTTCACATATGGACGAATCTGTTTGTCTATAAATTTGCTAAGATTTTCGGTAATTCTACCACATCCAGAAACAATAGGACGTCCCGGGGGTGGAGTTTGCTTTTTATGAACTTTAGGGAGACTGTAGAATGTGGGGATTCTCGGATATGTTGTCCTAATAAATTTCCAAGTTTGCATGCTAATGGTTTTGTTAGCATAAGCATTGTCAATCAAAGTATAGAATTCACAATTGAATTGATTGATTTCCGATTTCGAAATTAGTTTATACCATTCGCCATTATCAAAAATCTTCATACACATTGCTTTGTATTGAAAAGTATTCATAATGACGATATTGCCCCCCTTATCTGCCTGTTTAATGGTGAGTTGGGTCTGTTTAGTCAAGTTATACAAAGCATCCTTCTCCCCCTTGGTCAGATTGGTCAGAATATTAGAACGAAAATTGAGTTTATTAATATCCCTCGTGGTCAAAGTAAGAAAGACACCTAGGTTAATGTTTGAACCAATGGCAGGAAATGTATCCGACTTCTTTTTAAGAGATGATTGAATTTTAGGTATGCTTTCTTTTTTCTTGAGTACGTCTACAGTTAATAGACTTTCAAGATCAATCTTGTCAATAAGGTCAATGCCGTCCTGATCTTCCGCTAATTCTACCAAGATATTTACATCTTGTTCATAAGGAGTCTTAGCTTTCGAAATTGGCTCAGTTTTGCTATACATACTTTTTAGTAGCAATTTTCTAGAGAACAGTTGTAGATCTTTTATTATTTCGAATTTGTCTGCATCCAAATCAGGACAAAAACTGAGACCTCTCGACAACACTGAATTTTCATCATCAGAAAGTGTGTAATCTGAAAGGTTGATGATATTTAGACGATCGTTGGCAGCGCCATATACGTCTAGTTATGAAGTCAAATTGAACAGATTGATATTCATCTCTGCCATAGGTTCAACCACATCCACCGGGTTGCTCAGAGGAAACAGTGTCCCAGAAGAAGTTTGCTCAGATGAGCCACCCTGTGAATCATTTACCTTTTTACTAATGTTAAGAGTGTGAGAAGAGCTGGCAATATATACATACATATCCAGCGGTGGCAGGTAAAGAAGTAAATACATACATAAAACATGGATGTGAAACATCCACTAATTCCATCTTCCCCTCGTTTTCCCCACAACAACCAGTCCTAGTTCTCCACCCCCCAGAGATTAGAGAAGTGGAGACGGGGCAGGAGGGGTATCTCATAAAGGTTAAAACAATGAGGATAATTACCCTAGTCAATCACTAAGGTTAACATGGGCATTACACTACAAGTAGACCAAATATATAAAGCATGAGGGTTTATGTGCCTGGCATTAAAATTCCCATAGTATATATATATGCGCAAAGGGAGAACCAAAGCCCAGGTGTCACTAGATATACATAAAGGTTGTTACTATATAGGTATATAACCTTACCTAGAAATGTCCATAAAGACGGGTATTCCAAAGAGACCAGCATATAGAGTGCAAATGCAACAAGATCTTCAGGCGCTCCATGAACCGTCACCGCGATGTGCGTCTTGACCGTTCAACTGTGTCAGCGCTGTGTTTAAATACATGGTCCCAACTGGAAGTGATGAGCCGGAAATTACTCACTGACCTCACTTCCGGTGTGGGTGCCCCTGCAATTGTGCATGTGCAGAGCCCCCGGTCACACGTTTGCGATCAATCCCAGGAACTCAAGCGAAGTCGCTACCCACCTGATAGATGGAACAATAGGATGGGAACTAAGAAGCGGCAAACCTCCTTGTCCAGCAGGGGCACCCAAATGTCCAAACAATAACCAACACCGCAGGGGTGTCAATTCGGTCTCAATGATGAAAATTACGTCTGCTGAATACCCACCATTAAGTTCATTATACTAGACATCTGTTATCTAGAATACAAAAAATTGAGAAACAAATAACAAAAGACAACAAAAAACAATATAAGAGATTCAATGATATTATGAATTGGCTATGTGGAAGATTTTATTTTGTACATGCAATAACCGTGATGTTATAGTATGAATTTAAAGGGATAGTATCTATACTTAGGGTAAGATTACTAGAGGAAGGGTTTGAAAGAGAGTGCTGTATTCATACCAGGCGGGCTGGTTGCTCTTTGATTATAGATCCATTTAGCTTCTTGTTTGAAGGATTTTCTGATCAAAATCCCTTTCCATTTTCAAAATTACTTCAAGCACAAACAAAGAAATAAAACTGATGCCTATGCGTTTGCAAATAGGTGTGTATAATAAACCAGCATCCAGATAGTATAGATGGTTCTGTATGCGTCTCGCTAGTAGGCGTTTGGTCTTACCAATATAAAATGTACCGCAGATACAGGTGGCTAAATATACTACACCTATAGTGCAACAGTCAGCATATGCTCTGGATTTGTGATATCCCCTTCTAGGTAGTGGACATCCCTCGCCTTCCATAATCCAAGGGCTTTGGTCACAACTACCACACCTGTAGGTGCCTTTCACACCCACTGCTCCCTCCAGAGAGTCCGGTGATGAGTAGTGACTATGTGCTACACTATCCCTTACCGAGCGGGACTTTCTGTACACTATTTCAGGGCGGTCTGATACGTATTTAGAGATTATAGAATCTTCTGCAAGAAAATGCCAATTATGAGCAATCAAATTACGGAATTGATCCTGATGGGCACTAAAAGTAGTAATACATTTCGTGGTAGGGTTATTGGCCTTTAGGTTTGAAAATCAGATATACTGGTTGATTGGACTTGGCCGCTTGATATGCCTTCTTAGGGACCTTTTTGCTATACCCCCTAGCACTCAATCGTCCAAAGAGCGCTTCCAGTTCAAAATCCCCCTGCCTGGCACAGTTTCAACACAGCTTCAAGTATTGACTGAATGGAATACTGTGCACCAGGGAGCGGGGATGAGCATTGAAATTATGCACAATGGTATTTCCAGCGGTCTCTTTACGATACAGAGCCATGAAGATTAAAAAAAGTTGTAGATCCAAAAAAAGAATGCTATATGTATCTGACTGCATGGTGATCTTGAGGTTAAATTTGTTCGCAGAGATAAAGGTCATGAAGTCGGAAAGCTCCCTAGTGGAACCCATCCAGATGACAAGCACGTTGTCGATGTACCTCCGCCATATAAGAATGTGGCAGAGGTACATCGACGCACCTTCATCTGAACATAGGGCTCTTTTCCACTCCCCCAAGTACAGGTTGGCATACGATGGGGCACAAAATGTCCCCATCGCAACCCCCTGTACCTGGAGGTAATTGGACCCATTAAAAATAAAATATTGGAAGTGAGTATATTTTCTGACAATGTCACAACGAACTTACTCCTGAAATGACCTCAATGCCCTTCTGATGATGGATGCTCGAGTAGAGGGCCTCAATAACATTTTTGACACTTTCTTTTGTGAAATGGTAGGGGTACAATGTACCCCGTTACCAATTTACATAGGGTGGGCGGTACCTGGGGGTCCCATTTGTTGAAGGGGGCTTCCAGATTTCGATAAGCCCCCCGCCCGCAGACCCCCACAATTACTGGGCAAGGGTTGTGGGGATGAGGCCCTTGTCCCTATCAACATGGGAACATTCTCCCCATGTTGAGGGAATGTGGCCTGGCACAGTTCAGGAGGGGAGGCGCTCTCTCATCCCCCCTCTTTTCCTGCGGCCGGCCAGGTTGCGTGCTCGGATAATTGTCTGGTATGGATTTTTGGGGAGGACCCCACGCCATTTTTTTTATTTTGGTGCTGGGTTCCCCTTAAAATCCATACCAGAGCTGAAGGGTCTGGTATGGATTTTTGCGGGAAACCTCACGCCATTTTATTTTTAAATGGCGCAGGGTTCCCCTTAATATCCATACCAGAACCGAAGTGCCTGATATGAAATTTGGGGGAGACCCCCACGCTTTTTTTTTGGGTTCGGAGTTCCCCTTAATATTCATACCAGACCCAAAGAGCCTGGTAATGCACTGGGGGGGAACCCCTGCCGTTTTTTTCAATGACTTTGATCTGTATTGCCGGGACCCGACAATTTATGAATAGTGATGTCGTGAACGCAAACTTCCGCAAATGTTCACGAACGGGCGAACCGGGCGAACCGCCATAGACTTCAATGGGCAGGCGAATTTTAAAACCCACAGGGACTCTTTCTGGCCACAATAGTAATGGAAAAGTTGTTTCAAGCAGACTAACACCTGGACTGTGGCATGCCAGAGGGGGATCCATGGCAAAACTCCCATGGAAAATTACGTAGTTGTCGCAGAGTCCGTTTTTAATCCATAAAGGGCATAAATCACCTAACATTCATAAATTGTTTGGAAAAACGTGCTTTAAAACATCAGGTATGATGTTGTATCGATCAGGTAGTGTAAGGGTTAGGGTTAGGGTTACAGATAGGGTTAGAGTTAGGGTTAGGGTTAGGGTTACAGATAGGGTTAGGGTTAGGTTTAGGGTTACAGACAGGGTTAGGGTTACAGACAGGGTTAGGGTTACAGATAGGGTTAGGGATACAGTCTGTAACCCTAACCCTAACCCTGTCTGTAACCCTAACCCTATCAGTAACCTTAACCCTATCTGTAACCCTAACCCTAACCCTATCTGTAACCATAACCCTATCTGTAACCCTAACCCTATCTGTAACCCTAACCCTGTCTGTAATAGGGTTAGGGTTCACAGTGACAGACCAAACTCTGACAGACCAAACTCCCTGTTTAACGCACCGCAAACACCTGCAAACAGTCCATTTGCACAACCGCAAACTCCCCATTTACACAAGGTTGGATACCAAGCTAGCCATGTCCCGTTCCTTGTCCTCACTGACGTCAATGAACGTTTTGGAGATTGCAAGCGATGGGGGTTTTTCAAAGCCTATGGTCGTGCTGAGGTAGTTCAGTGACAGTTAAGTGACCCAGAAAACAATGATTCTGCAGTGTGGGCCCATTGTTGGCCTAGTAGGCTTTAATGATCACCTTAGATGATCACAAAGAAAATTAATGTTTTTTCTATGCAAAATTATCCGATCGCTTTTGGTCTGTTCACAATGAAGCAATGACCTTATCACCTGGGTTGTGCCAACATTGCCATTGCCAACACACTCATAGAGGTGGTCGCTTCATTATGATACGCAAGCCCCTTCACCACAACAAGGTAACGATCACGAAGGGGAATTGACACATGTACGTGCCTTTTTTTTTGTTTTTGCAGCCACAGTGCAGCACCAGAGGCCAGAAAAATTAGGCATGTGCACATGCCTGAAAAAGTAGATATTGTTGCAGCTGCTGCTGTAGCAGCGGCCAGAAAAATTGATGTTTTCCAGGCAGAAAGTGCACTAAAACATTGCGGCTTGAACCCTATTTGGTGGCGGATAAGTCACGCAAGTCATCCGGCATGCAGAGATAAAATACAGCAGCGTGTGGACCATTTGTAGCCCAAGGAAGCTCATCTCATCAGGCCTTTAGTCAAATGTATCGCCCACTGTCAGTCCCTTCGGGATCCATGCCTCATTCATCTTAAAAAAGGTGAGGCAATCTAGACTTTTTTGACCTAGGCGACTTCTCTTCTCAGTGACAATACCTCCTGCTGCACTGAAGGTCCTTTCTGAAAGGACACTTGAAGTGGGGCAGGCCAGAAGTTCTATCGCAAATTGGGATAGCTCAGGCCACAGGTCAAGCCTGCACACCCAGTAGTCAAGGGGTTCATCGCTCCTCAGAGTGTCGATATCTGCAGTTAAGGCGAGATAGTCTGCTACCTGTTGGTCGAGTCATTCTCTGAGGGTGGACCTCGAAGGGCTGTGGCGATGCGTAGGACTGAAAAAGCTCTGCATGTCCTCCATCAACAACACGTCTGTAAAGCGTCCTGTCCTTGCCGGTGTGGTCATGGTAGGAGGAGGATTACTTTCACCTCTTCCACTGTTAGATTCCCGTTGTGCTGTGACATCACCCTTGTATGCTGTGTAAAGCATACTTTTTAATTTATTTTGGAACTGCTGCATCCTTTCCGACTTCCGGTAATTTGGTAAGATTTCAGGCACTTTCTGCTTATACCGGGGGTCTAGTAGCGTGGCCACCCAGTACAGGTCGTTCTCCTTCAGCCTTTTTATGCAAGGGTCCCTCAACAGGCACGACAGCATGAAAGACCCCATTTGCACAAGGTTGGATGCAGAGCAACTCATGTCCCGTTCCTCGTTCTCACTGATCTCACTGAAGGTCTGTTCTTCCTCCCAGCCACGTACAACACCATGGGTACCAGATAGGTGACAACGAGCACCCTGGGATGCCTGCTGTGGTTGGTCTTCCTCCACCTCAAAGCCACATTCCTCCTCTGACTCCTCTTTCTCACACTCCTCTTCCAGCGTTTCTGCAGGTCCAGCAAGTGATGCTGAGAAGGCTGTTTCTGGTGGTGATGGTGATCACAACTCTTCCTCTTCCTTTTCACGCTCATCTACGGCCTGATCCAGCACTCTTCGCAGGGCACGTTCCAGGAAGAAAACAAATGGGATGATGTCGCTGATGCTGCCTTCAGTGCGACTGACTAGGTTTGTCACCTACAGGCATTGCACATGAGCGTCCAGTAACGTGGCAAAAAAATTCCCAGCTGCGCAGAGGCTGTCCTAGCACCCCGGTCATACAAATATTTGTTGAGGGCTTTATCTTGTTGGAGCAGGCGGACGAACATTAGGAGTGTTGAATTCTAACGTGTCGGGCTGTCGCAAATCATGCGCATCGCTGGGATGTTGTTTCGCCGCTGGATATCTGAAAAGTGCACCATGGCTGTGTAGGAACGCCTGAAATGGCCACACACCTTCCTGGCCTGCTTGAGGACGTCCGGTAAGTCTGGGTACTTATGCACAAAGCGTTGTACAATCAGATTCATCACATGTGCCATGCACGGGACATGTGTCAACTTGCCCAAATTCAATGCCGCCAACAAATTGCTTCCGTTGTCAAACACCACTTTGCTGATCTCCAGTTGGTGCGGAGTCAGCCACTGATCCACCTGTGCGTTCAGGGCGGACAGGAGTGCTGGTCCGGTGTGACTCTCTGCTTTCAGGCAAGTCAACTCCAAGACGGCGTGACACTGTCATATCCGTGATGTGGAATAGCCCCTGGGGAGCTAGGGGGGGTGCAGTTGATGTGGAGCAAGACGCAGCAGCAGAAGAGGACTCAGCCGAGGAGGTTATCGAAGAGGATGGAGTAGGAGGAGTAGAGGAGGTGGAAGCAGACCTGCCTGCAAGTCGTGGCGTTGTCACCAACTCCTCTGCAGAGCCACGCATTACATGCTTGGCAGCCGTCAGCAGGTTTACCCAATGTGCAGTGTAGGTGATATACCTGCCCTGACCGTGCTTTGCAGACCAGGTATCAGTGGTAAGATGGACCCTTGCCCCAACACTGTGTGCCAGGGATGCCATGACTTCCTTTTGCACAATAGAGTACAGGTTGAGGATTGCCTTTTGTGAAAAGAAATTTCGGCCGGGTACCTTCCACTGCGGTGTCCCAATAGCTACAAATTTTTTGAAGGCCTCAGACTCCACCAGCTTGTATGGTAAAAGCTGGTGGGCTAAGAGTTCCGACAAGCCAGCTGTCAGACGCCGGGCAGGGGGGTGACTCTGTGACATTGGCTTCTTATGCTCAAACATGTCCTTGACAGACACCTGACTGTGGGCACTGCTCAAGGTGAGTGGCGGATGGTTGAGAGGGGGCAAGGAGGACAACAGTGGTTGACGTGACTGAAGATGCTGCACCAGGAGGAGGATGGTGGCTTTGAGCTTGTGTGCTGCTTGTACTCGTCATCATGTGTTGATCCCATTGGCGTTTGTGATGTGCGATCATGTACCTTCGCAAAGCAGTTGTACCTAGGTGGGTTTTGGATTTCCCACGACTCAGTTTCTTTTGGCACAGGTTGCAAATGGCATCGCTGTTATCAGAGGCAGACACACAAAAAAAATGCCACACTGCTGAGCTTTGCAATGACGGCATTCTGGTGGTGGCAACAGCATGCGTTGATTGGCGTGCTGTCTGGCTGACCCTGGGTGCTGATACATGCTGTCTGACTGTGCCACTATCTCCTAGCGACGACCTCCCCCTGCTTCCAACTCGTCTCCTCCTCCTCTCTGTCTCCCCATCTGAACTTTCCTCCTGTTCTTCTTCTCTTCGAGCGGGCACCCACGTGACATCCCCGGACACATCATCATCAACCGCTTCACTTGTATCTGAAAACTCAGCAAAGGAAGCAGCAGCGGGGACATCATCATCACACCATACGTCCATGTGTGTAATGCTGCCTGACTGAGTCATATCCCTTTTATCTACATCCTCTGGCAATAATGGTTGCGCATCACTCATTTCTTCCAACTGATGTGTAAATAACTCCTCTGACAGATCAAGTGAAGCAGCTGTGATGCTAGTGTTGGTGGTGGCGGCAGGCGGGTGAGTGGTAACTTGAGAGGTGCCAAAGCTGAGTGGGAGGAGGATGGTGCGTCAAGGTTTCGAGCGGAAGCTGTAGAAGATTGGGTGTCCTGTGTTAGCCAGTCAACTATGTCCTCATAACTTTTCGAGTTCAGGGTACGTGGTCTCTGAACACTGGGCATTATTCTAGGGCCAAAGGGAATCACAGCACCACGACCACGACGACCCCTGCGGGGTGGCCTGCCTCTGCCAATCATTTATTTTTATTTGTTTAGTTGTACTATGCGTGCAAGCTACTGTGACACCAGATATGAGTGGCACTGTGCACTGGCAGAAGTTGGCAGAGTAGATGCTGTAGGCCTGACACACGCCTGCAGACAACTAATTGCTATTCTATTGCAGTCAAAATTGTGTTTTTTTTTATTTAATAGACTATGCCACCAGATATATGAGTGGTGGCACTGGGCAAGTGGGCACAGTGTACGCTATGAGCCTGACACACGCTGGCAGCCAGGCAACTGACTACTATTCTATTGCAGTCAAATATTTTTTTTTTAAATGTTATCTTCTGTGCCACCAGATAGATGAGTGGTGGGTGGCACTGGGCACAGTGTACGCTATGAGCCTGACACACGCTGGCAGCCAGGCAGCAGGCAACTGACTACTATTCTATTGCAGTCACATTTTTTTTATGTTATCTACTGTGCCACCAGATAGATGAGTGGTGGGTGGCACTGGGCACTGTACGCTGTGCCCCTGACACACGCTGGCAGCCAGGCAACTGACTACTATTCTATTGCAGTAAAAAAATAAATAAATGTTATCTACTGTGCCACCAGATAGATGAGTGGTGGGTGGCACTGGGCACAATGTACACTGTGCCCCTGACACACGGTGGCAGCCAGGCAGCAGGCAACTGACTACTATTCTATTGCAGTCAATTTTTTTTTAAATGTTATCTACTGTGCCACCAGATAGATGAGTGGTGGGTCCGGCACTGGGCACAGTGTATGCTATGAGCCTGACACACGCTGGCAGCCAGGTAGCAGGCAACTGACTACTATTCTATTGCAGTCACATTTTTTTTTAAATGTTATCTACTGTGCCACCAGATAGATGAGTGTACACTGTGATCCTGACACACACACGCTGCCTAGCAGGCAACTGCAATTAGATTACAGAGAAAAAAAAATGCAGACTGATATACTAGCCCTAAAAATGGCTTTTTGGGGTGCTGTCCTTACAGCAGAGATCAGATGAGTCTTTCAGGACTGGAGTGGACACTGATACCACTAGCCTAGCTATAGATTTCCCTATAAATTCAGCAGCAGCAACACTCTCCCTCCTCTCACTAAGAATGCAGGTTCAGAATGAATCTAAAATGGATGCTGCCCGAGAGGTGGGAGGGAGGGTATGCTGCTGATTGGCTGGAATGTGTCTGCTGACTGTTAATTAATAGGAGCCGGATCGAACATCGCATATGTTCGCCCGCGGCGGCGAATGTGAACAAGTGAAAATTGCCGCAAACTATTCGCCGGCGAACAGTTCTGTACATCACTATTTATGAATAGCCACGAGTAGTTTTAAATGACTTTTTTCCCTTTAGAAATTACATTTTGTGCAGGGACAGTTCTAAACACGGAAACATGCACTACTTTACAGGCATACTATACACACCCCACCCCCCCCCCCCCCAGGTTTGAAACTTAAAGGAATATTTCACTTTTATTGTTTCACTTTAAGCATTATTAAAATCACTGCTCCCGAAAAAACGTCTGTTTTTAAAACTTTTTTTGCATTGATACATGTCCCCTGGGGTCTTCTTCAGCTTAACACCAATGCTCTCCACTAAGATTGCTCGCCCTATTTCAGGGCTTATTGTACATTGTTCTACGTCCAGCAGCCAGGACTTAGTCAATTAATCCTATATTAGGATTCTACCTTTCCTAATTTTTGTTATCCATGATTGGATCAGTAATTTGCCTCCAATTCTATCTCTAACCACACTGAGACTCCGTGAGGAAGCGCTGTAACAAGCGTGAAACCGGTCGAGTCAACCAAACTCTGCAAACTTCAACATCTCAGACATTTTTCTGTCTGTACCTCCACTACTACGCAGGACTACAAAACTATACATGGGGTGCTCTTTATGTGAAAGTGTTTCACTCCATTTTCAGAATTTTGTTCGTTACTTTTGATCATTTACAATTTCCTGTCAATAGTTTGGAGGTTTTGCACTGTTCAGTTGGTTTGCTAGATGGTCTTGCTGTGTTTGGCAGATAATGCTTTTAACGTGTACTATACTTTCTATTTCTTAATAAATTTGTAATATTTTAGAGAACTTACTCTTTGTGTGACTATACTTTGACCAGCTAATAGTGCCTGAAAGGTCCAATCAACTCGCCCCCAGTTATTTCTCTATTCTTACTCCTCTATGTCCGCTTCATCCTTGTCCGAAGAGGAGGGTGTGGTTGACACTAGACATGTGCACTGCCGAAAAATTTGTTTTTTTGTTTTCGTTTCATTAGTTTTTTGCTTTTTTTGGAAATTCAAAAATTCAGAAATTCGGAAATTCCAAAAATGCAAATTCGAAATTCGTAAATTCATAAAATTCGGCTATTTGGAAATTCAGAAATTCAGAAATTTGATAATCCAATTTTCCAAATTTCCCATTTTCGAATTTTAGATTTACAAGTTTTGGAATTTTGAATTTTCTAAAATCTGAAAAAAATTAAAGAAAACCAGTAAAATTTGAAATAATAACTAACTAATAATAACTATTAAATTACAAGTATTGGAACTTCCTTTCAAATTTGGCTGTTAGTGAATGTAACAAATACAAGTTTATCTGAAGTTACAAATTATTGAAATAACGAATGGAACATCTAAACCAATGGAATGGAACCACTTAATAACAAATAATAATAATAATAAATTTTTTTATTATTATATATTATTATTAGATCGTTACGTTCCATTAGTTATTTTGGATAATTTGTAACTTCGGATGAATTCTTATTCGTTACGTTCACTAACAGCCGAATTTGAAAGGAAATTTCAATACCTAATCTCCAAATTTCCAAAGTATAGAATTTCGAATGTCTGAAATTTTGAATTTTCGAAGTTTCTGAAAGTATTCCGACTTGTTTATTCCCCGACTTAGTTGGGGTAGGCGGTAAACTATGGTGGGGGTGGGTCAGCCATGCCTTGTGACCATTGACCTCTGGGAACCTGCATTCTGACATTTGAACTCTGGGGGAGTTCCCTATTCCAATTCCTGAGTCCTAACCTTATTCTTCAAGGGGAAACCCTAACCCTAAACCCTGGCCCTAACCCTAACCCCTAACCCTAAGCCCTAACCCTAACCTCCAACCCTAACCCTAAACCCAAGCCCCCAACCCTAACCCTCTAACTCTAACTCCTAACCCCAACCCCCTAACCCACTAACCCTAAATTTAACCCCCTAACCTTAACTGCTAACCCTAACCCTAAACCCCTAACCTCTAACTTCTAACCCTAACCCCAACCCTAACTGCTAACCTTAAGTCCTAACCCTAACCCCTAACCCTAACTCCAGCCCTAAGAGAGGATGGAAGTAGGAATGGCACTAGCTTTTAAAGTGCAGTGCTGATGTGGTAAATAGTGTTACAGACGCCTGTACTTAATAGTGAACAACGCAGTGACACATAATCAAATACAGGTAAATTGGTGCATTTTAATAAAACCTCATTTTGAAATCCTAGTACGGAAAGTAAAGGAAAATGCTGGTGATATCCAAAAATATATATAATAAAATAGTGCACCTTAATAAAATCCTTGTGCTACAAAGGCTAGTGATATCCACTCCAAAGGTGTGAGAAATGACAAAACATTAATTAAGTGCCAATAATTATAAATAAATAAAAATAAAAAATACATTTGAAAAAGTGCTTCATGCTGTTGTGAACGTCTAGTTCTATGCTTCACACAGTGATCCACTGCAATCTGTGCTCCTATATGGACCGCACTCACCAGATTTTTGCCCCCTCTTGGGGTTTGCAGCATTCACAGTGTATGCCACTGTGCAGCACTCTGGCAAAGGCACGTCCTGCTGTGGTCCTGGTGGTCCTGGTGGAAAAAAAGAAGAAGGAAGGGGTCCCAAGATAGTGTAGTACCGTTTAAAAATTCAGCTTTTATTGGTAAAAGACAAATGGGTACTCACAATTTTGTTGAAATGACAGAGCATTGCTATTTACACACACATTTTGGATATCACCAGCATTTTCCTTTACTTTCCGTACTAGGATTTCAAAATGAGGTTTTATTAAAATGCACCAATTTACCTGTATTTGATTATATGTCACTGCGTTTTTCACTATTAAGTACAGGCGCCTGTAACACGATTTACCACATCAGCACTGCATTTTAAAAGCTAGCACCATTCCTACTTCGATCCTCTCTCAAATCATTATCTCACCTAGGTGAAATAAATCAGGTAGGGGCAGCTGCTTAAATTAATTAATTAAGGGCGTAAAAAACTCTATACTCACTCACAGGCAATATTTGGTCCTATTGCCCAGATTCATTTTTCACTTTCTAACTCCAGCCCTAACCCTAGCCCTAACCCCCAACCCTAACCTTCTAACCCCTAACCTCCTAACCCTAACTCCTAACCCCCAACTCTAACCCTAACCCCTAAACCTTAACCCCCTAACCCTAATCCCTAACCTTAACCCTCTAACCCTAACCCCCAACCCTAAACCTCTAACCCTCTAATCCTAAGCCCTAACCCTAACCCCCAACCCTAGCCATAACCTTAACCCTCTAACCCTAACCCCCTAACCCAAACCCCTAACCCTAACTACTAACCCTTACCCCTAACCCCAACCCCTAACCCTAACCCCAACCCTAGCCATAGCCCTATCCACTAACCTCCAACCCTAAACCCTAGCCATAACCCTAACCCTCTAACCCTAACCCCTTATCCCTAACTCCTAACCCCTTACCCTAAATCTCTAACCCTAACCCCCTAACCCCTTACCCTAAATCTCTAACCCTAACCCCCTAACCCTATAACCCTAAATCTCTAACCCTAAACCTAACACCCTAACCCTAAACCTAACCCCAAACCCTAACCCCAAACCCTAACCCCAAGCCCTAACCCCTAACTCTTAACACCTAACCCCTAACCCTAACACCTAAGCCCTAACCCTCTAACCTTCTAACTCTAACACCCTAACCCTAAGAATTTCCTAACCTCAAATTTTCGAATTTTGATTTTTCAAATTTCCAAATTTGGAATTTTCGAATTTTGCAATTTCGAATTTCGAATCTCGAATTTCCGAAATTCCAAAATTTGGGAAATTGGGAAATTTTGGAATTAACTAATTTGTCAAAGTTTGTTAAAAAATTAATTTGGAACTAAATGAATTGCACATGTCTAGTTGACACAGCTGCATGGCCGTGCAGTAGGATTTGCACAGCAGACACGCACATTCACGGTGCATCTCCAACGTTGGCGCCAAAGGGGCTATTTAAACTGAATGCACCAAAAGACTCTTTGCTGTTTGGTCTGCAGCTTCTGTGTGTCCTGAAACCCGTTATCTGTGCTGACTTCTGATCCTTGACCAGGCTTGCTCTCACTAACCTTGTCTGCTTGATACCCTGACCTTGGCTTGTTTTGGACTTATCTTCTGCCTGCTGCTCTGCCTGATCCACCAGTACGTCCCCGACCCGGCCTGCCTAACTCACCTGTTCCTCCAACCTGCTGCAATTCTGCTCTGCAAATCGCACCAGTCCCTGCTTCCATCTGTGATCCAGTCTGCTACTGTTCTGGTCTACCCAGCCTACCGGTTTTCCTGCTGCATCTCCAGCCACGAGCATCCAGCCACACCGATACTGGACTGATCCTAGGCACTCCTGCGTCACCGTGCTTCTGTGGCTGCTGTCTCAGCCTCTGGGGCCCACAAGCCAGAGCAGCAAGAGAGGCTCTCCTCTACACGTCAGGCTCACAATCCAGGTACGTGACACATTTTCAGCAATTAATTGAATAAGGGTTTTAAGCTAGGGTGACCAGACATCCCCAGTTTCAGGGGACAGTCCCCTGATTAAGGACACTGTCCCCGGACCAAGTCTGTCCCTGGTTTTGTCCCCAGATTGGATTTAATAAGGGGCAATTTCAAAGACAGTCAGTGCAGAATTAAAATAAAAAAAAATAGAATTACACACCCCCGCTCCGCCGTGCCTACTAGGATAAGGGGGTTGTATTTTTCCCATTATCTGTGCCCCTTTCTGATGATCATGTTCTGGTCGGAGCGGATGGAAATATTTCTTCAGTTTCGGGCGCATGCCCATTCATCTTCGCTCGCATGTTCTTCTGCCTTGACTCAAATCCTGGCCAGCCGCCTGCCTATCTCCTAGCCTTCCCTGGCGGAGTGATCTTCCTCCGCTCCTTATCCAATAGTAGCCGGGGCCCGAAGAGTAAGACTTGAGAGGCTGTGAGGCGGGTGGTGACGGGCAGAGAGTCGCTGATTGTTGCCATTACTAGTAAAGAAAAAATATGTCCCTGGATTTCATTTAAAAAATCTGGTCACCTTATTTTAAATGTGCGGAAATCCTGAACCTTAAAACCCTTGTATCTGTTTGTCCCCGATCTTTATTAAAAATATATTTGTATGTTAAATTCCTTGCAAATAGATGCAGATCCTTAGTTTATACAAATTTATCAATCTTTTGAAGGGGAGAAACTGAGGCCTAATTTAAGTACCTCAGTCTCTATCGGGGACAAGGGATAGGAAGATAGGTTCACTATGTCTAGTACTGGTTGTTCTGAGTTTGACCACAAACAGGTCTATCTTGCCCATGCGTGTTAGTGCTATGGGTGTCAGGGTTGCAGTGCAGCGGTATACCTAGAGCAGGGGTCTTCAAACTACGGCCCTCCAGTTGTTCAGGAACTACAATTCCCATCATGCCTAGTCATGTCTGTGAATGTCAGTGTGTTACAATGCCTCATGGGATGTGTAGTTCAGCAACAGCTGGAGGGCCGTAGTTTGAGGATCCCTGACCTAGAGCATTTGGCACCCGGGGCAGATCATAATATCTGGCACCCCCCTACTTTAAAATGTAAAAACACCCCACTGTGCCCCCTGCATACCTCTGCATCCCCCAATATCTCTTTGCCACTACTTTGTACCACCTCTCCACAACTGGACCCCTTTACATAACACAGCCCCATGTACCTCTGGACCCCTTTACATTACACAGCCCCCTGCATCTTTGGATCCCTTTACATTACACAGCACCCTGCATCTCTGGACCCCTTTACATTACACAGCACCCTGCATCTTTGGATCCCTTGACATTACACAGCACCCTGCATCTCTGGACCCCCTTACATTACACAACCCTCTGAACCTTTTTACATTACACAGCATTGCATCTCTGGATCCCTTTACATTACACAGCCCCCTGCACCTCTGGACCCTTTTACCTTACACAACCCTCTGGACCCCTTTACATTTCACACCCCCTGCACCTCTGGACCCCTTTACATTGCACAGCCTCCCACCCTGCAGCTCTGCAGCCCTTTACATTACACAGCACCTTGCACATATGGACCCCTTTACATTGCACAGCACCCTGCACCTCTGGACCCCTTTACATTACACAACCCCCTGCACCTCTGGACCCCTTTACATTACACAACCCTCTGCACATATGGACTGAGTCTGTTTGACCACAAACGGGTCTATCTTGCCCATGCGTGTTAGTGCTATGGGTGTCAAGGTTGCAGTGCAGGGGTATACCTAGAGCATTTGGCACCCGGGGCGGATCATAATATCTGGCACCCCCCCCTACTTTAAAATGTAAAAACACCCCACTGTGCCCCCTGCATACCTCTGCATCCCCCAATATCTCTTTGCCACTACTTTGTACCACCTCTCCACAACTGGACCCCTTTACATAACACAGCCCCATGTACCTCTGGACCCCTTTACATTACACAGCCCCCCTGCATCTTTGGATCCCTTTACATTACACAGCACCCTGCATCTCTGGACCCCTTAACATTACACAGCACCCTGCATCTTTGGACCCCTTGACATTACACAGCACCCTGCATCTCTGGACCCCCTTACATTACACAACCCTCTGAACCCTTTTACATTACACAGCACTGCATCTCTGGATCCCTTTACATTACACAGCCCCCTGCACCTCTGGACCCTTTTACCTTACACAACCCTCTGGACCCCTTTACATTACACACCCCCCTGCACCTCTGGACCCCTTTACATTGCACAGCCTCCCACCCTGCAGCTCTGCACCCCTTTACATTACACAGCACCCTGCACATATGGACCCCTTTACATTGCACAGCACCCTGCACCTCTGGACCCATTTACATTACACAACCCCCTGCACCTCTGGACCCCTTTACATTACACAACCCTCTGCACATATGGACCCCTTTACATTGCACACCCCCCTGCACCTCTGGACCCCTTTACATTACACAACCCTCTGCACCCCTTTACATTGCACAGCACCCTGCACCTCTGGACCCCTTTACATTGCACAGCACGGGAAAAGGGAGTAGCCGCTCCAGGTGGGAACCCAGATGAATATCCTCCGTTGCAGACAACTCAGGTGCAAGCAATGCACTTAGCAAAGCAGGAACAAAGATTGTCTCTGGACAGCCGCACTCTGAACAAATTGTAGCCTTTATTAAAAGAAGGACAGCACTACAAGTCACAGCAAAATAAAATAAAACCCGACTACTGACGCGTTTCACACTGAAACTAGTGCTTAGTCATAGCTGTTTTTAGCTATGACTAAGCACTAGTTTCAGTGCGAAACGCATCAGCAGTCAGGTTTTATTTTATTTTCCTGTGACTTGTAGTGCTATCCTTCTTTTAATAAAGGCTACAATTTGTTCAGAGTGCGGCTGTCCAGAGACAATCTTTGTTCCAACATTGCACAGCACCTCTGGACCCCTTTATGTTACACAATCCCCTGCACCTCTGGACCCCTTTACATTACACAACCCCCAGCACCTCTGAACCCATTTACATTGCACAAGCCCCTGCACCACTGGACCCCTTTACATTACACAACCCCCTGCACCTCTGGACCCCTTTACATTACACAACCCTCTGCACCTATGGACCCCTTTACATTGCACAGCACCCTGCACCTCTGGACCCCTTTACATTACACAACTCCCTGCACCTCTGGACCCCTTTACATTGCACAGCACCTCTGGACCACTTTACATTACTCAACCCCCTGTACCTCTTGGCCCCTTTACATTGCACAGCACCCTGCAGCCCTTTACATTACACAGCACCCTGCACCCCTTTACATTACACAACCCCCTGCACCTCTGGACCCCGTTACATTGCACAGCACCCTGCACCTCTGGACCCTTTTACCTTACACAACCCTCTGGACCCCTTTACATTACACACCCCCCTGCACCTCTGGACCCCTTTACATTGCACAGCCTCCCACCCTGCAGCTCTGCACCCCTTTACATTACACAGCACCCTGCACATATGGACCCCTTTACATTGCACAGCACCCTGCACCTCTGGACCCATTTACATTACACAACCCCCTGCACCTCTGGACCCCTTTACATTACACAACCCATATGGACCCCTTTACATTGCACACCCCCCTGCACCTCTGGACCCCTTTACATTACACAACCCTCTGCACCCCTTTACATTGCACAGCACCCTGCACCTCTGGACCCCTTTACATTGCACAGCACGGGAAAGGGAGTAGCCGCTCCAGGTGGGAACCCAGATGAATATCCTCCGTTGCAGACAATTCAGGTGCAAGCAATGCACTTAGCAAAGCAGGAACAAAGATTGTCTCTGGACAGCCGCACTCTGAACAAATTGTAGCCTTTATTAAAAGAAGGACAGCACTACAAGTCACAGCAAAATAAAATAAAACCCGACTACTGACACGTTTCACACTGAAACTAGTGCTTAGTCATAGCTGTTTTTAGCTATGACTAAGCACTAGTTTCAGTGCGAAACACATCAGCAGTCAGGTTTTATTTTATTTTCCTGTGACTTGTAGTGCTATCCTTCTTTTAATAAAGGCTACAATTTGTTCAGAGTGCGGCTGTCCAGAGACAATCTTTGTTCCAACATTGCACAGCACCTCTGGACCCCTTTATGTTACACAATCCCCTGCACCTCTGGACCCCTTTACATTACACAACCCCCAGCACCTCTGAACCCATTTACATTGCACAACCCCCTGCACCACTGGACCCCTTTACATTACACAACCCCCTGCACCTCTGGACCCCTTTACATTACACAACCCTCTGCACCTATGGACCCCTTTACATTGCACAGCACCCTGCACCTCTGGACCCCTTTACATTACACAACTCCCTGCACCTCTGGACCCCTTTACATTGCACAGCACCTCTGGACCACTTTACATTACTCAACCCCCTGTACCTCTTGGCCCCTTTACATTGCACAGCACCCTGCACCCCTTTACATTACACAGCACCCTGCACCCCTTTACATTACACAACCCCCTGCACCTCTGGACCCTGTTACATTGCACAGCACCCTGTACCTCTGGACCCCTTTACATTACACAGCACCCTGCACCTCTGGACCCCTTTACATTGCACAGCACCCTGCACCTCTGACCCCTTTACATTACACAGCACCTTGCACCTCTGGACCCCTTTACATTGCACAGCACCACACCTCTGTACCCCTTTACATTACACAGCACCCTGCACCTCTGGACCCCCTGCACATTACCCCCCCCCACAGCCCTGACTGGACCCCCTGCACATTACCCCCCCCCCCACAGCCCTGACTGGACCCCCTGCACATTACCCCCCCCCCCACAGCCCTGACTGGACTCTCTGCACTCTACCCTCCACCCCCCACAGCCCTGACTGGACCCCCTGCACTCTACCCTCCACAGCTCTGACTGGACCCTCTGCATTCTACCCTCCACCCCCTCACAGCAATGACTGGACCCCCTGCACCCTACCCTCCACCCCCCCAGCTCTGACTGGACCCCCTGCACATTACCCCCCCCCCACAGCCTTGACTGGACCCCCTGCACACGAACCTCCACCCCCCCCCCCCCAGCCCTGACTGGAGCATGTGCATAGCTCTGCCAGTTCCTACCTTACTCTGCACTTTCGTATTGACAAGACAATGATTGGTTGCTAGGACCACCTAGCAACAAATCACCTACTACTTTCCTATGCCCCACAGTCATAATCTCTCGCTCTCCCTCTCCTGCTGTACAAGTGGACGAGAGACTGTCCTGCTCTGGTGGCACCCAAGTAGCGGTACAGTCTGCACCCAGCTCGGGCACCCCCGCACTCCACTCCACTGGACTAGCCTCTCACTGCGTGGTCAGCGTGTCATATTGCGCTGCTCTGCGGTACCCAGCCCGGCCACCCCGCTGTCATTTGTTTATACAGGGGAGGATGGGGGCGCTGCCTGACACCCCCTCCGATGTGTGTCACCCGGTGCGGAACGCCCCGCCCTAGTTAGTACGCCACTGCAGGGTTGTAAAAGTTTGTAAAAATCTGTGATTTTTTAAACAGCTGCCAGTAAATATCAGGGACTGACTTTTTAAGTGTAAATCAACCAAATTGCTTTGTTATAGGTATTGTCAGTGTTTCCATATCCTGTTTATACTGTTCAAATATTCACTGTGTTCGTTTTCAACAGGAGTTCTGTAATTTCTCAGGTTGCCAGTAAAAAATGTGCTTTGCCAGTAAATTTTCCATGTTTTGTCAGTAAAATTTGGCAATCCTGATGGGTGTATGGGGAATATGAATTGACCCTAAAGGGGCTGAATCTGGGTTGGCAGTGGATTTATTTTGGCTAGTTTTTGGGGTTGCTCCAAGATCCTTTAGTACGCTTGTATCATTCTGTTCCTCGCCAAACATTGAAATTTGGGCAATGCCCACCACCAAATCACCACGAGTGTCTACTGGTGTTCTCGTCCTTTCTCCCTGTTGGGGTCCTGGGTGTCGTGCCTGGGATGAGGAGATATGCTTTTTATTGGTCCCCCTGTGTATCATAACCACCACCATTACCACATTGCGGTGCACGTCCTTTTCCTGAAGTTCCTTTATGGGTCTTATTTTGTGATCTCTGTGAGGAAACAGAAGAAGAAACAGAAATATCAGAATCAGATTTATACATAGATGTCTCATAATGGGCGTTCTGTCGAGCTGATTTTCTTCTTTCTGTTAGAGAATCCCTTCTGCCATCTGTATGCATACTTGCCTGAAAAGGCTAGTTTATCTTTATAGAATTTGTTATCTTTTTTAGTATTACATTTTTATCATATTTTTCTAAATACTGTATTAGATCCTGTTCCTTCTTTTTAAACTCGGTACTTTGGGCAAATTGTTTCCCATTGATATGTAAGGTTTCAGTCTCTCTGGCCCAGATTCTCAAAAAAATCCAAAAATTCTCAAAAAAATATTTAGGCGGGCGTAGCGTATCTCAGATACACTACGCCGGCGTAACTTAGAGCAGCAGGTCCCGTATTCAGAAACATCTTCCGCTCTAAGTTACGGTGGCGTAGTGTATCTGATACGGCGTAAGCCCGCCTAATTCAAACTAGGCTGGTAGGGGGCGTGTTGTATGTAAATGTTATGTGACCCCACGTAAATTACACTTTTATCGAACGGCGCATGCGCGCGCATGCTTAGTATCACGTCGAATTTTCGAATTAAATTGTGCCCGCTCAATGCCTAGTCGACGTGAACGTAACTTACGTCCAGCCCCATCCACGGACGACTTACGGAAACGACGTAAAACGTGAAAAATTTGACGCTGTTCCGACGTCCATACCTAACATTGGTACGCCTCATGTACGCCTCATAGAGCAGGGGTAACTTTACGCCCAAAAAAGCCTTACGGAAACTACGTAAAAAAATGCGCCGGGTGCACGTACGTTTAAGAAACGGCGTAACTATCTCATTACCATATTCGACGCGTAAATCGACGGAAGCGCCACCTAGCGGCCAGCGTAAATATGCAACTTAGATACGACGCCGTAAGAGACTTCCGCCGGTCGGATCTAAGAGAAATCAATGCGTAACTGATTCTAAGAATCAGGCGCATAGATATGACGCCTCACACTCAGAGTTACGACGGCGTATCTGGAGATACGCCGGCGTAACTCCTATGAGAATCTGGGCCTCTGTCTATATCTGCCAGATCTAGCCTATGTTTATCCCGTAGTAGTTCCATCATGGTGGCAGAACATTTGGCTAGATTCAGAAAGAGTTAGGCCGGCTTAACTACATATACGCGGCGTAAGTGTAAATATGCGCCGGAGCGCTTTTGTTCCGTACCCACAGAACAAGATACGCCTCCGACCGACGCAATTTTTCTACGCCGGCCTAACTAGGGCGCATATTTAGGCACGACGCATCTTGCGCTCACATTGATTTCCTATTAAAATATGCAAATGAGGGAGATACGCCGATTCACGCATGTAAGTGCGCCCGACGCAGGCTAAGCCCGGTGCGCGCAAGTGTTACATCAGGCCTAAAGTTATTCCATCAAAAAGGTGGAATAACTTTGCACCAGACGGACACAGGTCAGCTGGAGAGCAGCTACAGCAGCACCGTTACGGACGAGCTGAGCAAGCTGAGCACCCACACTTGCAGGACAACACATCTGTGTGCCAACATGCCAGGGGCAGGCGTGCTTCTAGCACTACTAATGGGTCCACCGACTCGTAGGAGGGCACGGGAGCGGATATACCGAACGCGCATGAACATCTTTGGCATGGGTGATTCGGAGGTGTATCGCATCTTCAGATTCAGCCGTGAAGCCATCCTGGATTTAGCCACAACCCTGCATGATGACATCACCAGCAAGACACATTGTGCACATGCAGTGCAGCCACTGGTCAAGGTACTCTTTTCAGCGCACAAGTGGAGTCTTGTCTGGGATGTCACAATCCACCATGAGCAGATGCGTGCACCAGGTTGTCCCCGCAATCCTCAGACGCATGTCCCACCACATCATCAGACCCACCCAGGAGCACCTGCAGCAGAAGGCAATGGTGGATTTCTACAGAATTGACAGATTCCCACGCACCGTGGGGGCCATTGATTGCACACATGTGGCACTACAGCCCCCCCCCCGTGACACAGAGCACATATACCGCAATCGGAAGCACTGGCATTCCATCAACGTACAGGTGATAGCCGATGCCCAATGCCTCATATGGCACGTCCGTGCCAAACACCCAGGGTCCAGCCATGACAGCTTCATATACCGTCAGAGCCCCATCCCAACAGATTTTGACCAGAACATGTATGGGGACACCTGGCTGGTTGGTGAGTGACATGGGTGTCAGGCATGTCTGTCCCCCCCCTATGATGCAGACATCACGAGGGGCACATGCATGACTAACATCCTCCTGTCTTTTCCCTTCCAGGTGACTCTGCATATGCACTTGGACCCCATCTCATGACTCCATACCGGAATCCCCAAACCCCAGGAGAGAGAAGATACAATGAAGCACACGCACATACTTGTGGAGTGGTGGAACGCACCTTTGGCCTCCTGAAGTCCCGTTTCCGATGCCTGGATAAGTCTGAAGGTACCCTGTTGTATTCCCCAAACTTTGTGTGCCAGATCATCAGGGCATGTTGCATGCTGCACAACTTTGCCGTGAGAAAGGGCCTGGAGATTGAACTACGTGATGACCTGACCCCCGAACCACGCAATCCCCCCCCTAACTGAGGATAACCCGTCTGCTGTGGGAGCAGAAGTCAGAAGACGCCTCACAGAAGACATCTTTTCACGTTAAACACACACATTCATCATGTCACAATGAGAATGCACGCATGCACACCACTGTGGTCCCTAGCTCACACACCCCACATCCTCATCAAATTGGATTAGACCAAAGTACACCGCACGGTACTTGGGAGCAGCAACGCCACGCTAAGGCTCCAATTATGTCACTGTACATTCATACACCGTTCACACGGCAGAGGGTAACACCCCTTTGCCGGCAGGAGTGACACCCCCCCCTATTCACACACCAGTCACACTGTAGCAGCACTCCTCACCGTGTCCTTTCACAAATCAAATATAAGCATCACCTGAGCCTTTTTTACAACATCAAGCTCATCACCTGAGCAGATAACAAAAAAAGACACTCATCACCTGAGTAGATAACAAAAAAAGACGCTCATAACCTGAGCAGATAACAAAAAAAGGCAGTTATTTTGCCTTACGCTGGCTGCCACCTGTTTGGCTCCTCAGCTGCCTGTGGGGAGCCTGGGGTGGGGGGGGACATCTGGAGGGGGCTCATCCCCAGGTGGGCCAGTCCTGGCAGGTGACGGCTGCCTGCCCTCCAACAGCAATCCGGGTGAGTACCAGATTTGTTTGGGCCTGCATCCTCAGCTGGCGGGTGAGGTTAGCCCTCTCATTTCGTTGCCTCCGTCTCCCCTCCTCCTGTATTGCAGCGGTGTTGGTGTTTATGGCCTCAATAAGGCTATCCACCTTGGTCACCAGGTTGGCAGTGGTGGCCTGCAGGTCAACCACACAGGTGGCCACTGCAGAGCTGTTGCAGCTCACCTCCTGCACTGCCTCCCGTATTTGGCCAGCATTCTGAGCCATCTGCTCCAGGTCCCCGGCAATATCCCCCATATGCCGGGTCTGCTGGCTCTGATTCAGGGCAATTTGGTCCTGGACATTCACCGCTACACCCCTCGTCTTCCTGGTCGCCTTTCTTGAGGCAGAAGAGGCGACTGAGCGGGTGTAGGGTGAGCCCCTTGAGGTGGTTCCCCTGCTGGTGGGAGATGCAGAGGGGCTTCCCATCATGGGGGTGGAGGTGTGAGAGGGCCCAACCATCAGAATGGACTCCTCTATAATCAGACCGATCTGGCCTAGGTCCACAGATTCCTCCACCACCTCCTCAAGAGGAGAAGTGTGGACAGTCCCCTTCACCGCATCATCTTGGGGGTCTTGCTGAGGCTGCTCCTCTGAAGATGTGGTGGGACGGCCACCGACACCAGATGGGCCCGCCCCCTCCTGCACATCTGTGGATGACATAAAGCAGTCACATGTTGGGGGACCCACACACTTGTCACATGTTCCCTTCCACCCCCACACATGCTACACACCAGATAGGAAATATAAAACACACTTACCTGTCCTCAAGACCTCTTGCCTGGAATCAAACCCCTCAACTACCTCCACCTGCTCCTCATGCAGACACCGGGCGATCCTCTCATCCTCCGGGGTCAGCTCGACATCGCAGGGTGGTCCACCCCCAGTGCCAGTCCGGTGCTTATTGATTTTTGCCAGCTTCTCCCGCACACGGAGCCGCATATCATTTATTTTTTTATTTATGTCCTTTGCAATGCGGGGGACATTGCCAAGGGAATTCACCCGAGTGGCTATAATGTCCAGGATCTCCTGCTTCCTGGCACGGGTGGTATTCCTACTTTCCGGACCATGGAGGAACCGATCAAACTCCTCCATCCCAGAAATTATTATAGCCCTCTCCTGGGCAGTAAAATTATTTTTCCTCTTGCTGACGGGAGCAGCCATCGTCCAGAAAAAAGAAGCAAGCCACCAGCAAAATTACCTTGCTCGGGGGGGGGGGGAAGCAGGATGTAATTTTGCGTCGGACGGACGCATGTCTGGGCGTATTTAGGCCGGTGTACATCGGGAAGTTCGGCCGACCTAGATGCGCGCATGCGCACAAGAAAGCGCTCCAACTTAGACATCACTCCGCATGCTCCGTTGAAGTTAGGCTGGGCGTAAGCCACTGCACCACGCTCAGACAATCATTTGCATAAGTTCACACCCACTTCCACTTACACCGGCTTAAGGGCCAGATTCTCAAAGGCGTTACGACGGCGCAACACCATTAGCGCCGTCGTAACTCCTCATCTGGCCCCGGGTATCTATGCGACTGATTCTTAGAATCAGTTGCGCATAGATACCCATTAGATCTGACATGCGTAAGGCTGTTACGCTGTCAGATCTTAAAAGTAATTTTTTTTCCCGCCGCTAGGTGTCGCATCGTCGTTTTCCCCGTCGTCTATGCAAATGAGGTAAGTACGCGAGATTCCCGAACCTACGCGCGTCCGACGCTGAGAATTTACGTCGTTTCCGTAGCGTACGCGACGCGTAAGGTTGCCCCTGCTATTAGCAGGGGCAACCAATGTTAACTATGGCCGTCGTTCCCGCGTCAAAGTTTAAAAAAAATACGTCGTTTGCGTAAGACGTCCGTGAATGGCGCTGGACGCCATTTACGTAAACGTCTAAGCAAATGACGTCGGGGCGACGTCATTTAGCGCAATGCACGTCGGGTAATTTACCCGACGGAGCATGCGCAGTACGCTCGGCGCGGGAGCACGCCTAATTTAAATGGTGCTCGCCCCATTTGAATTGGGCGGGGTTGCGCCGAGCGAATTAACGATACACCGCCGCAAGTTTACAGGTAAGTGTTCTGAGAATCAGAATGTAAACCTGTAAACCTGCGGCGGTGTAGCGTACAGCACATACATTACGCTGCCCAGGAGCAACGTTAATGTATGAGAATCTGGCCCTAAGCCTCCAATTTTAGGTTCGGCCGGCGCAAATTGGAGAGCAAGTGCTTTGTGAATCATCCACCTTGCTATCCGACTTATGCCGGCGTAGCGCATATACGTTGCGTTACGCCGGCCCAAATATGCACCCATCTACCTGAATCTACCTAATTGTGTCAAATTACATAGTTATATATAGCCAGATTCAGAGAGAGTTAGGCCGGCGTATCAGTAGATACGCCGACCTAACTCGGAATCTGCGCCGTCCTGAGTTTAAGTGTATGCTCAAACTGAGATACACTTAAACCTAGCTAAGATACGACGGCCTGCGCCGTCGTATCTTAGGGTGCAATTTTTCCTTTGGCCACTAGGTGGCGCTTCCGTTGAGTTCGGCGTAGAATATGTAAATGCCTAGATACGCCGATTCACGAACGTACGTGTGCCCGTAGCAGTAAAGATACGCCGTTTACGTAAGGCATTTTCCGGCGTAAAGATTTTTTCATTAAATAGCTGGCCTAGTCAATGTTAAGTATGGCCGTCGTTCCCGCGTCGAAATTTGAAAATTTTACGTTGTTTGCGTAAGTCGTTCGTGAATGGGGCTGTACGTAATTTACGTTCACGTCGAAACCAATACGTCCTTGCGGCGTACTTTGGAGCAATGCACACTGGGATATGTACATGGACGGCGCATGCGCCGTTCGTAAAAAACGTCAATCACGTCGGGTCACAAGTAATATACATAAAAAACGCCCCCAACATCCTCATTTGAATTAGGCGCGCTTACGCCGGCCAATTCACGCTACGCCGCCGTAACTTAGGAGGCAAGTGCTTTGTGAATACAGCACTTGCCTCTCTAACTTACGGCGGCGTAGTGTGAATCCAGCTAATAGTTTGTCAGGTTGAAAAAAGACACAAGTCCATCTAGTACCTATAAATGTTAGTACCCAGTTATATTAGGTACATTTAGGAAAGAATCCAGGCCTTTCTTAAAGCAATCTACTGAGCTGGCCTGAACCACCTCTGCAGGGAGTCTATTCCACATTTTTTTTTTTCAATCAAAAAAGGTTTTTATTGAGCAAAATAACAACATACAGGGCACGTAGAAGGCGTACAGTCATAGTATACAACAAGTGTTCACGAACAAAGTACAAGCTTAGGTATCTCGACTATAGGTGACAGAGGGTACAGTAATATTTATGTCTAGTCTCCCCTCGATGCCGGCCCAGTACAGCAGGGTAAGTAATCCTCCAGACCGCGCCCCTCCCCTTCCCCTCCCGTGAGTTCAGTGATTTCCTGGTCATGTTATCCCTCCCGGGAGCAGGTCGCAGATGAATTTAGCCATTTTCCCCAGATTTTTTCGTACTTGGCCGCGCAGCCCCTGTGCGAGTACACCAATTTTTTATAGGGCAGCGTGCTGTTGACCTCTGTCAGCCAATGGGACAACTCTGGGGGTTCCGACCTCATCCAGACCCGTGCTATTACTTTTCGGGCTATAAAAAGTGTCTCGTGCAGAAAAATCTTAAGAAATTTATTGATTTCAGTGTCTGGAAGAATGCCCAGAAGGCATATCTTGGGCTGTAACGTAATGGGGGATCCCATTTTGTCATGGAGAAATTTCACGACCTGCTCCCAGAAGGTCTGGACCTTAGCGCACTGCCACAGTAAATGAAAAAAGGTGCCCGTTTCACGGCTGCACATTGGGCACATGGCGGAGCAGTCTCTCTTGTATTTAGAAATCCTAAGGGGTGTAAGGTAGGCCCTGTTTATGATGAAGGTTTGCGTAAGGCGGTCTGACAGTTTTGGGGATACCAGTTTGCATGCGTCTAGAGCATCACTCCACTCATCGTCCTCCATTGGGCCCACCTCCCCCTCCCACCTGGGCTTCAGGGCGTAGGCCGACACCGTCGCCCTCGGGAGCGTAATCATGGTGTGGAATTGGGTGATCAGCTTTTTGGGGTCTGGATACTTGACAGCGGCCATAAGGGGGTTATCGGCCAGGGCTAAATCGTCCTGAGGGAACTGAGCCCTGAAGGCATGTCGCAGTTGGACGTAGTGGAATAACATGTGGTCTGGCAGATTATACTCAGTTTGTAACACCGTGAAGGGTTTCAGTTTTCCGCTCCTGGTGACATGGGACAAGTAGTAAATTCCCCTAGCGCTCCATACCTCGGTCCCATGAATGCGCTCCAACTCCGGTAGTGCGGGGTTGTGCCATAGGGAAGTGTATCCGTGCAGGGGCGATATATTTAGTCTGCCTGACACTATATTCCACACCCTCCGGTAATGGTACAATAGGGAGTATCGTCCCTCAAGTATCTTTGGCCCCCCCGCTATAGCCACTAGGGGATCGCCTGTCGTTTGAGTCCACGCCGGACAGAGCAGGCGAAGGAACCTAGTCCTGTCAACTTTGTCTACGTGGAAAAGTTGTGACAATTGGGCAGCCAGATAATATGCGTTGAGATCGGGCAGCGCCAGCCCGGCCAAGTCAGTCGGGTTTTTCAGTCTATGCCAGGGGAGTTTGTGTCTCGCTGTGCCCCACACAAATGGCCTTAGGATAGCTTCCATGAGCCTGAAGCACGGGAGCACCAGGTACACCGGTGAATGCCACACCATGTAGAGAATCTTGGGCAGCAGGACCATCTTTATTAAATTTACGCGGCCTGGGACTCCGAGCGGGAGTCTAGTCCAAGCTTGTGTTCTGGACTTTAGCATTTCATACAATGGCGTGACATTCAGCGTAATGTAGTCTGCCGGATCCCTGGTTGTTCGGATCCCTAGATACTTAATGTCAGCCACCCTCTGTAATGGGAGAGTGGCCCGGTCCCTGGTCACTGGGTAGCTATCTAGTGGTAGTATTTGGGATTTGTCCCAGTTGATCCTGAGTCCCGAGAAGGCGCCTAAACGCTCTATCAGGGTCAGGGCTAGTGAGAGGGAGTCCGTGGAGCCGTCTAGATATAGAAGTGTATCGTCCGCGTATGTACTTATCCTCTCTTCCACCCCACCTCTCTGTAGGCCCGTTATGTCTGGGTGTGAGCGTATGGCGATTGCCAGTGGTTCTGCCGCCAGGGCATACAGCAGCGGCGACAGGGGGCAGCCCTGCCTCGTGCCACGCCGCAGGGGGAACTGGTCCGAGGGCCATCCATTGGCTAGTACTCTTGCCACCGGGGCCTGGTAAAGGAGCTTCACCCAGTGGATGAATTTGGGGCCTAACCCGAATTTAGCAAGGCACGTCCACAAGTACCTCCACTCCACTGAGTCAAACGCTTTGGCGGTGTCCAATGCGACAATAATTCTAGCCCCCGGGTTGTCGTGTCTGGCCTGTAGGTTGATGAACAGCCTCCTCAGGTTAAAGGAGGTGTTCCGGCCGGGCATGAAGCCCGCTTGGTCAGTGTGCACGAGGGAGAGAATGACGGTGTTGAGGCGAGCTGAGAGTACCTTGGCCAGAATTTTGATATCTACCTGTAATAGAGAGATAGGGCGATATGACTCTGGTAAGTGTGGGTCCTTGCCTGGTTTGGGGATTAATACTATGGTGGCTTCTCTCATCGAGGGCGGGAGTTCAGAGTTATCAAAAATTGATTTGTATAGGGCAAGAAGTCTAGGGACCAGTGTTTCCGCGTAGGTGGAATAAAACTCGGCTGGCAAGCCATCTGACCCCGGGGCTTTGGACTTCGGGAGGCCAGCAACTGCAGCGGATATTTCCTCTGCCGTCAGTGGCTCCTCAAGTGATTGGGCCTGTTGCATAGTCAGGATCTGCAGGCCGGCAAGGAAGTCTTCCCACAGGGAGTCGGTGTCTTGGGCTGTCGTGTCATACAAGGAGGAAAAAAAGTCGTGGAACATACTAGCTACTCGCTCCGGTTCGGCTATCAAATCCCCAGCTGGAGAGCGCAGGGAGATCACCACTGGGGGTCTCTCCTCACAATGTACCAAGTAGGCGAGTAATTTCCCCGCTCTCTCCCCATGTTCAAACGTCCGCTGTCTGAGAAAGAAGAGCTTGCGCTTCGATTTCTCGTAGTGCAGCTGGTCAGCCGCCCTGGTGCAGAGCTGTAGCTCAGCAGCCAGGTCAGCGGTCGGGTTGGCAGTGTATTCTCTCTCTTTGGCTGCAACTAATTCCGTGGCCCTATCCAGCGTCTCTGCAGAGACGGTCTTAAGGGAATTAATGCGGGACGAGAGTGTCATGCGGGCATGGAGTTTAAAGGCCTCCCAGACTGCCCGGGGGGACGCAGACCCGGAGTTGTCGGTAAAGTAGTGTTCCCACTCCGTGGCTAGGTCCGCGTCCCCCGGGAGCAGGGTCAGCCAGAACGGGTTCAACCGCCAGGATGGCGGCGGGCGGGCCCGAGGCAGCGACATTTCTGTCCAGCATGCGCAGTGGTCTGAAAGGGACCGAGGGGAGAAGCCTGACTCTCTTACTCTATGGAGAAGCGTTTTAGACACTAGGATCAGGTCTATGCGGGACATTGAGTGGTGCGAGGCCGAAAAGCATGTATACGCCTGGTCCGTGGGGTGCCCGTTTCTCCAGGTATCAACCAGGCCGAAATCCGCGAGAAGTCCCGCAAATCTCGTGGGGCGTGATCCCGCGGGTCCAGCCTGGTCTCTGGCCATCCTGTCTAGGGAGGGATCCAGAACTGTATTAAAATCTCCTAGCCATATTGCCGGCGTGTCGGGGTGTAGGGCCATATAATCAAAGCCGGAGACCACTACAGTGGACTGAAACGGGGGTGGGACGTAGAATGACATAAGAAGGACCTGATCCCCATACAGTTTAGCTTTCAGAAAGACGTACCTGCCCTGCGGGTCTATTACTGAATCCTGAAGTTCAAAGTGTGCCGTTTTGGCAATTAATATAGAGACCCCTCTATATTATATGGACAGAATGATAGCCCCAGCCCACCCACGGACGTCTAAGCGTTCGCTGGGCTAGACCCTCCGCATGCGTCTCAACTAGGACTACGACATCTGCCCTTAGTTTTTTGAGTATTGCAAATATTGCAGAGCGCTTGATCGAATCCCTCATCCCTCGGACATTCCAAGTTAGTAGCTTCAGTGTGGCCATGGGATATACCAGGGGAGGCTATGAACTCCAGGATCCAGACTACTTTTAATTACACACTTCTTTACCCCGTGGCCGCCGTCGCAAACGTCCCCACATGCCAACATTAACACAGTGAAACTTGTCCCATGTACATTTTGCTCAAATAAAATACATAACAAGAGGTAACCATTAACAACCCATTGCCTTTGCATCCCTCCCTCCCCCCACCCCGCCCTGCACATTCCCCAACTGGTGCGGGCTTGAACCCAAAACTGCCAACATGGCAAGAGCAGCACCCTTTGCATAGTAATAGAGAACATTCTAGCTATCCAGAGTATACACAGGGAGACCACCAGCACAGTCCCGGATAGTATCCAGCCGGGCCATCCAGGGTGAAACTGTGTAGTGGCGGTCCCCCATGTTTGATAATGGGCTGCTGCGAGTGGGGCGGAATTCCGCTGCGTGCACATGCACGGTCCAGGACCTGACACGCTGTCCGTTGCGTGCCTTTTACAGCATGCCTCCCTCCGCCGGGAGAGGGAAAACGTTAAACATGAAAAATCGAATGAAAAAAAATAATAGAGAAAAATATATGACAAATAAAAAAATAATACAAAAAAAAAAAGAGAAAAAAGAAGGGGTTAAGGAAGATGGGGTGAATAGTAAACGTGGAGATTTTCAAGTGCATCGGGTACTAGATACATCAGACCAGTGTTCAATAGTACAGGTTTAAGAACATGTCCCCCCTGTTCAGCCCAGCGCGCCGCTCGCTCCCTCAGGGGGGAATCCAGTCATGTGGGCGGTACAGGGTCTTAGATCTCTGCGTGCTGTATGGGTAACCTGGGCATCGCAGGGGCTCCGGGTGTCAGAGAGCAATGTCAGGATGCGGTGTGGAGCCCTCTGGAGCCCGCAGAGAGGGGAGTGGACCCCAGGCCGAAAGCATCCATGGAGGGCAGGATATGGTGGGACTGGGCGCACAACAGGGGGAAGGATAGGGGGGGGATCTTCCCACACATGGGTGACCAAAGGACCAAAGGAGAAATAATAAAAAGAAAAAAAGAAATATGCTTCAGGGCCCAGGCACCATTATCGGCAATACAACAGGGGACATGGAGAGCTGAGTACTTATCTGTGTCTGTCCTGCCGCTCTATCCAGGCCAGCACCTCCTCAGGATCTTCGAAGAAGTAGGCTCGGTCCTCACCCTCCAAGCGAAGTCGGGCCGGGAACAGCATGGCGTACTTCACATGTTTAATCCGTAAGCGTCGCTTGGCCTCCATGAAGGTCTTCCTCCTGCGCTGAACTTCAGCCGAAAAGTCTGGGTACGCGGCCACCATCTTGTTATCAAAGGGGATGTTGCCCCTCCCCCTGCTCAGCCGGAGGATTGCATCCCTGTCCCTGTAGTTCAGGAATTTGGCGATGAACGTGCGGGGGGGCGCCCCAGGCGGTGGCTGCCTGCCCGACATCCGATGGGCCCGCTCTACTGCAAACATGGGGGAGAAGGCCTCTCTGCCATAGGCATCTCGGAGCAACTTTTCCAGGAAATCCTGTGGGTCTCTCCCCTCCACCCCCTCAGGGAGGCCGACAAACCTCAAGTTGCACCTGCGACTTCTGTTCTCGAGGTCGTCCTGTTTCTGTAGCAGCTGGTTGATTTGCAGTTGCATGGCCTCAGAGGACTGCTGGATGGGGGGGAGGGAGTCCTCTACTGTGCCCAGTCTCACCTCCGCCTCGGACACCCTCTCTCTCAGCCTCTGCATGTCCTGGCGCACCAGCGAGATGTCCACCTTTACCTCCTCGATCTTTGCCGTTAGGGTAGTTTGGCAGGTCGCCACCGCCTCCTGGCAGGAGGTAATGGCCAGCAGTACCTTGGCTATGTCCGCACCGGTCGTGGCGTCTTCCGACCTCGTGGCGCCGCCATCTTGCGCCGGAGGGTCCTTCTCCTGACGGAGGTACTGGTCGATTTTTGGGCCAGCCGATTTGTTCGTCTTCGGTGGGGCCATTATTACCGAGGTATCCGGGGTCTGTTGGAGCGTTTTAGTGAAGAAAATCTCGGGTGGGATTGTAGGATAAGGCAGTAAGGATAAACGGCCGGCGGAGCTCTGCAGACTAGCGTCCTATCCCATGTCGCTCCAGGCCACGCCCCTTGATCAAGCCTATTTCACATTTTTACAGCTCTTACTGTGAAGAAACCTTTCTGTATTTGGAGATAAAGGGCCAGATTCACAAAGAGATACGACGGTGTATCTACAGATACACCATCGTATCTCTGACTTACACTGGTCCTATCTATGCGCCTGATTCATAGAATCAGTTACGCATAGATAGGGCTAGATCCGACAGTGTTACAATGTGTTACACTGTCGGATCTTTTTTTAAATTTAAAAATGGCGCCGGGGGCGTTCCCGCTGATTTACGATAAATAATATGTAAATCAGCGAGATACGCAAATTCACGAACGTACGCGGACCCGTCGCAGTGTTCTTACGTCGTTTCCGTAGCGGTTTTCCGTCGTATACTTACCCCTTCTTTTATCAGGCCCAGCCAATGTTAAGTATAGCTGGCGTTCCCGCGTCGAATTAGAATTTTCCTACGTCGTTTGCGTACGCCGATTCACGAACACGCGCGTCGCAAGTCCCGCTCACGTCGCAACCACTGACGTCCTAGTGACGTCAGTGGGAGCAATGCACGCCGGGAAATTCCCCGGACGGCGCCTGCGCATTTAAATCGGCGCGGGAACGCGCCTGATTTAAATAGTACACTCCCCTAGCCGCGAAATTTGAATTCCGCCGGGGGAGTTAGGATCCGCCGTCGTAAGTTTGGAGGTAAGTTGTTTGTGAATTAGCCACTTGCCTCCTAAACTTGCGGGAGCGGATCTTAATTCACGTAGATCGAGCGGATCTATAGGTCCGCTGCGCTACGTGAATCTGGCCCGAAATCTCTTTTCCTTTAGATGTAAAGAGTTTCCCCTTACCATTTGTATTGACCGTAAGGTAAATAAAACTCAACACCAAGTTTTCTATATGGACCCCTTATATATTTGTACATGTTGATCATATCCCTCCTTAATCTCCTCTTCTCATGAGTGGATAAATTCAGTTCCTCTAATCTTTCCTCATAGCTGAGCTCCTCCATGCCTCTTATCAGTTTGGTTGCTCTTCTCTGCACTTTCTCCAGTTCCCCGATATCCTTCTTGAGAACTGGTGCCCAACAATGAACTGCATATTCCAGATGAGGTCTTACAAACGATTTGAACAGGGGCAAAATGATATCTCTCTCTCTGGAGTCCATACCTCTTTTATTACAAGAAAGGACTTTGCTCGCTTTTGAAACTGCAGCTTGGCATTGCATGCCATTATTGAGCTTATGATCTACTAAAACCCCCAGATCCTTCTCCACTACGGATCCCCCCAGTTGTACTCCCCATAGTATGTATGATGCATGCATATTCTTAGCCCCCAAGTGCATACCTTTACATTTGTCAACATTAAACCTCATCTGCCACATAGTCGCCCAATTAGACAGAGCATTGAGGTTGGCTTGTAAATTGGAGACATCCTGTAAAGACGTTATTCCACTGCATAGCTTGGTGTCATCTGCAGAAATTTTACTTTACCTTGGGGTACACCACTGATAACCTTCGACCATTCAGAGTAAGAATCATTAACCACTACTCTCTGAATTCTGGCCCAGATTCACAAAAGAGATACGACGGGGTATCTCCTGATACGCCGTCGTATCTCTGTTTTAGGGTCTTCCTAACTATGCGACTGATTCATAGAATCAGTTACGCATAGTTAGCCCTAAGATCCGACAGGTGTAATTGAATTACACTGTCAGATCTTAGGATGCAATACCTCGGCCGCCGCTGGGGGGAGTTTGCATCGTAAACCAGCGTCGGGTATGCAAATTAGTAGTTACGGCGATCCACGATGGTTTTTCGCGTTCGTTACGTCGCTGCTAGACGCTTTCCCCGACTTGTTCATTCCCCGACTTAGTTGGGGTAGGCGGTACACTTTGGTGGGGGTGGGTCAGCCATACAGTGTGACCTTTGACCTCTGGGAACCCGCCTTCTGACCTTTGACCTTTGGGGGAGGTCCCTGTTCCAAGTCCTGAGTCCTAGCCATATTCTTCAATGGGAAACCCTAACCCTAAACCCTAACCCTGACCCTGACCCTAACCCTAGTTTCCCATCGCAAAGTTAGTCGTCGTTTTAGCTGCCCTAACTTTACACAGCACACGTATGTGCTGTATAAAGTATGGCCGTCGTTCCCGCGTCGAAATTAAAAAAAATTTTGTTCTTGCGTAAGACGTCTGGGAATACGAAAGTACGCTACGCACGTCGCCGTTCGAAAAAATTACATCACTTTGCACAAAGCACGGCGGAAATTTCAAAACGGAGCATGCGCAGTAGGTCCGGCGCGGGAGCACGCCTAATTTAAATGGCACACGCACCTTTGAATTACGCGAGCTTACGCCGGAGGCCGCCGGCGTAAGTTTTCATGCAAGTGCTTTGTGAATCAATCACTTGCGATGAAAACTTGCGGTGGTGTAACGTATCTATGATACGTTACGCCGCCGCGATTCTGCGTGAATCTGGCCCTCTGTCTTTTAGCCAGAATTTCTTTCCCATTTCTCTCTAAAGATGGCATTAGTTACATCAAATGATGGAAAGATTTGTATTTGTAAACCCTAAGAATTTACTTCCTCTTGAAGGTATCGGTCAAAAAATTGCACATGCCATCCTAGGTTGGATTTTTTTCTCCATTAGTCTTTTAAGTTTAAGAAAAAATATATTGATTCCTACCTCAATTTTTACCTGAGGGGCAACTGTCCTCTGAATAGATATAAGAAAAGAATTATAAGAAAAAAATTAAACAAACCAGAGCTATGGTGATTAGGGTTGAGCGAACCCGAACAATTTGCTGTAAGTTCGGGTCCGGTGTTCGGCAATGTAATGGTGCGCTGCAGGGCAGCCAATCACCATTTGTTTCACTCGTGTGAGCACAGTGAAGTGTGGCCCTGATACCAGCTCTTCTGCTGGAGGCTCCTCAGTTTGTTCTTCCTCAGCAGAAAAGTCTATTAAATCCCCTGTATCTGCAACTGGTGTCTGGGGATAGAGGTTCACCATCTCCTGTCCATGGAACCCAGAAGATGCCATAGGTACTGAGCAGAGGTTAGCATGGCTCTGCCCTGCGGTCAGCACTTCAGCTTTGGGAATGGCAATCTCCAGATTTTCCACTGCTGATTCTCTGGCATACTGCTGGACAGGCACATTCCTCCATCCAAGATCATCCCATGCGGAAACAGGATCATCAAGGTCAGTCAGCACTTGCTGCATCCGCCATAAGACCTCCGCGTCCATAGCTGCGGGGGCAGGTTGGCAAAGCACACTGTTACCCTGCTACATTGCCGATTCCTCAGCCAGGACTTCAGCATTGTCCACTGGTATTTCCTGATAGTTCTAGGCAAAGGGAGCCCAGCCCTGGCACTGAGCAGAGTCTAGCAGCCGTCTGTAGGCAAATTCCAGCTCCCATTCCTGAACGGCCAGAAACTCCAAATCTTCCTGTAGCCAGTGCACTTCCGAGAGATTCAGTCTTCGCTCTCTGTATTCCATTATGTCCTCCAAACGCCACTCCCGATCGCTCCCAAAGTCGGGGTCCTCGTACATCCTCCAATACAACAATCCTAGGCCATTATAATCAAAGCCTTCCGTGGGGCTGTCATCTGTAGCTTTCGTCCAACCGCATCTCTGCCCGGATCAGCCTGCTTAACTCCGCTGTCCACTCCTGTTTTGGTTGTTCCCCCAATAACAGCATTCGTACTTCATACTGCGACCAGTACCTTACATGGATGGAGGGGAGAGCTTTTCCCTGGTGTTGCTGCTCAAGAGCTAGCGCTTCCTTCCAGAGTTCACAGCAGATCGAATCGGACCATCCTAGCAGGACCTGCTCTGATACTGGTCCTCTGTGCTGTATCTGCTTCTCTCGCAACCTCCTTCCGAATTCCTTTTCCATGGCGGCTGGTATCTGTACCTCTCCTCTCCTGCTATTCGGACCTTGGATCCAGGTGGAGGTTGATGTCCCGACTGCAGAAAGCATCCCGCTGCTAGCCACCACTGTCACGGAAGGTCCCCGCACTCAGAACGAATGCTTCCGTCATACAGCGCTTCCCATCAGTCTGGACATAGATACCAGATATGTTAGCTGCCTTTAACACACAACGAGACGAGACTTGTATGTGTGCTAAGTATGGAATCTTTAATAGGACCAAAGACACAATCTTATATACAGCAAAGAGGAGGTGACCAGAACAATAATCAACATGAGCTAATTATCTAATCTTCTAGCCAGACAGGAGACCAGACATCCCGGCTCCTCACTATCTGCTGTACAATACACAATCTCTTAAGCGTAAACACAGGACATCTTCACACACACAATAGAGGCAATTAGCACAGAGGATAGAGAGATAGCTGGAGGTGACAACATTACCATCCAGCAGTATGAAAGAGTCATATCTACAATTAACCCGTTGAGTTCAGAATCAACAACCTTAAAATAGTCCTACAGATCTTGGAATATATGTGGATAATAATTAGATAACAATCCCATCTCATTGTAGTCCAAGATATCATTCTTCAGGCATCCTATGCCCCTAGTGGTCATAGGATGATTTTAGACATAAGAAGGTCTGAGTCTGTGACACTCTGCACTAGACAATTTAGGGAAAGGTTCCTGATTGTGCTTATAGGGAGAGAAATATATAGGAGTCAGTCCTGCTTCACAAATCAAATTGCAGCAGCACTGCATATGTTACTGTGAGATACATATTAATTACACAGGTTTTCTGGCTGATTAAGGTGCTAATTAAACTCACTTGGTGCCTTATCAACATTAAATTAGCTCCAGAACCTGTGTAATTACTATGTCTTCGGGTTTAAAGGGATGAGGTGGCAACCCTAGATCTTTCTCACTCTTTTGGGGTGTACCCTAATTTAAAAAATAAATACATTAAAAACAAAAGCCTGTGTTGGCTACCTCGTCCTCCTCCACCGCCGCTTCCACCTACACCACCACATCCACCGCCACCTCAACCTCCTACTCCATATGGACCTCATCCTCCTAGGTCAAGGTTTTTTTTTTTTTTTAAGTTATTTCCCTATCCACATTTATTTGCAGAGTACTTGCCATGCTCGTGTAGCGCTACCCCCTCAGGAGCCGCTGATTGTTTTGAGATTGGCGTATTAAGTTACCTCTATGTGATGTCTAGGGGTTAAGGTATTGAGTAGAGCAGTAATTAAATGTCCAGCCGGTAGATGAAGTTTTCTGAATGCTTTATTTCTTAGTCCAACACGACCAACATCAACTTGAGGTAGACAGAAAAGGTTGATGAAATAAAGTAACTTTGCAGTATCATGCCTTGGATAAGGAAAATCAGTCCTGCTTCTCTACAACTGTAACGGTACGTCGCCACTGCAGCCAGAGTGGGGGAAGTGCCCCCGGACAGACCTCTGCCACAGGCCTGGCAGCCGGAGCGTCACTTTAGGTTGCTGGGAGGAACAAGTCTCTGCCACCGACTTGGCTCTGATTAGATTAGGATGCCAGATGAAACCTCTCCCACATGTTCAATGCTGACAATGTGAACAGCAGAGCGAATCCTCCCAATAGATCACGTCAGGGTCACCTGTTGACAGTGCAAGTGTACCTGTCAATGTCCGGTCACCAGATCCCCGATGGTTCGTTCAAGCCCTTTTGGATAACCTGCCTCCGGGTTTTCCTCAAGCCGATCCCCCACCGAATGGCATACAGCCTGGGATCTCCTCAGTAGAAGTGGGGACCCAGTAAGTCACTGGGGCCCCTTTGTGGCATCAGTTGCTCCAGGCCAGAAGGGCCCAGAGTCTGGAACTCCACGTTGCGCGTGACCCCAGGCCAGGTAGGCCATAGTGGTGGGGCCTGCGATTTGCGCACACCCTAAAGGTGGGTGCCGCACCTGGAACCAGGAACCCGCAAAGAACCAAGAACAATGGCCTCTGCCACAGAAATACCTTCTCCCAGCATGCACACCGAGGCTCAACTCCTCTCATTGGCTGCTGCGATAAAGCGGCTCTGCCTGGATCCCTCTGGCGCCGTCTGCCGTCCAGAGATGAGACCGTATCTCTGGACGCACAGACTGACCCACAGGACAATCCAGGATTTGGCGACAGCCAAATTTAACAAAATTAAGAATGAGAGCAACTTATCTCTCTCATTCTCCCACTAACTTTAGCGTAGTGCCCCTTCTGAAAGTAAAGGGGGTGCTACACTCGTACCAACATTCTGCTGCCATTTGCAGCCCTTTAGCCCTTTTCCTTAGTTTTTTAGAGACATTTTAGTAACTAAAAAGTTCAGGTCCCCATTGACTTCAATGGGGTTCGGGTTCAGGGTCATGTTCGGGTCCCGAACCCGGACGTTTTTCTGAAGTTCGGCCGAACCCATTAAACCCGAAAAATCCAGGTGTCCGCTCAACTCTAATAGTGATGTGTCCAAACAAATGAGTGAATAATTAGGGCTGCTGCTAAAGTATAAGGTAAATACCCCAAAGGTTTGAAACAAGAAATTAAATTAGCACTGCTCCTATCAAAATTACAATATAAACGTGCTCAATACCAGTGTAGTGCAAAAAAAAATGCAATCAAAAAAGTCCATAAAAACAGATGTTGAGCCGGTGACAAGTTCAAATATTCAGGTGACTTTCCGTGACAACTTCAAAATCAAAAATTCAGGTGACTGTCTGTGCTCCCCTCCTGGGTCCCCACTCACCAGATGGAAATGCTGTATGTGCCTGTATAGAGGTGGTAATGTCCATCCACGGAATTGGCCTTGGAATGTAGGTGTCTGCTGGCCTCCTCCCGATAATCAAGGTCCCTCATGCTTATTCAATCGGCAACAATCCATAATGGTATAGTTCCAACAAAGACGGAGGAGAGAGCATATATTGTAATACTGCTAAAAAAAAAAGAGATAAATCATGCAGAGATTGCCGCCTTGGTGTCCATACAGCCTTCACAAGATAGCTTAATGCATTTCACCCCTCCCTCTGGGCGTCATCAGAAGCTTCTGAAAAAAAGTCCAGAAAGTTTTCCCATTCATGTCCGGAAAATTGGGACATTTCAAATATCCAAAACAGATTACTGTCAATGCAAATAAAAATTCAAAATATTTTTTTATATAATTGATCTGCATAAATGGCATCACTGCATGATACCAGAGAGATATATATCAAAATAGAGTAACCTCATACTAGAAAGTGTCCAACTAGAGGATAGGAGCTTTCCACCCCAAAATTAGAATATACTGTATATACAGTGTATTGGACAATTTCTAGAGACAGTGTAACACATCCACATCCCTGGTGAATATAGAAAAAGTTGGAGAGAGCATGCCACGCCCTCATAAGGTGGTGGGATTTTTAAGGATATATAAAATTATCCTTGCTCAGGCATACCAACAGGCCCTTATTGATAAAGACCCTTTTGAGTACTTGGAGATTAAATGGCCTATTATGCCTACTTTCTACGCCCTCTCAAAAAAAAAAACGATAGTCTGAAGCATCGGGTGCCATACGGAAACAGCAAGAAAATATGTAAATAGTCAGTTACGTCCCCATGTTATGGGCTTGCCATCATACTTAACAGATACACTAGACCTGCTTAAGGTAATTGAAGGTCTTACTAGTCCACCTGGGGACATTTTAGTCGCTACTCGAGCATCCCTCATTAGAAGGGCATTGAGGTCATTTTGGGATTTTTACGAGAACAGGATTGTAATAACTGGAAAGCGTGTACATTTGTTGCAACATTGTTGGAACATATACATTTTCTTTTTAATGGGTCCACTTACCTTCAGGTACTGGGGGTTGCGATGGGGACATATTGTGCCCCATTGTAGGCCAACCTGTATCTGTGGGAGTGGGAAAGAAACCCTATTTTCAGATGACAGTGCGTCTATGTACCTCTGCCACATTCTTTTATGGGGGGAGGTACATCGACGATGTGCTTGTCATCTGGACGGGTTCCACTAGGGAGCTTTCCGACTTCATGACCTTTATCTCTGCAAACAAGTTTTACCTCAAGATCACCATGCAGTCAGATACATATAGCATTCCTTTTTTGGATCTATGACTTTTTCTTAATCCTGATGGCTCTATTCACAGTACTCTATCGTAAAAAGACTGCTGGAAATACCATTCTGCATCATTCCAGCGCTCATCCCCGCTCCCTGGTGCACAGTATTCCAGTCAGTCAATATTTGAGGCTGCGTCAAAACTGCGCCAGGGAGGAGGATTTTGAACTGGAAGCCAAAGCGCTCTTTGGACGATTGAGTGCTAGGGGGTATAGCAAAAAGGTCCTTTAGAAGGCATGTCAAAGGGCCAAGTCTAATCAATGGGAATCTCTGATTTTCAAAAATAAAGTTCTGGCCAATAACCCTACCACAATACGTATTACTTTTTTTAGTGCCCATCAGGATAAATTCCATAATTGGCATTTTCTCGCAGAACATTCTATAATCTCTAAACGTATCAGACTTATAGTGTAATGCCCATGTTAACCTTATTGATTGACAAGGGTAATTATCCTAATTGTTTTAACATTCATGAGATACCCCTCATGCCCCGTCTCCACTCCTCTAATCTCTGGGGGGTGGAGAACTAGGGTTGGTTGTTGTGGTCTTGGTCTCCCCCTGGGGTTAGGGGGAAAGGAGGAGAAGATGGAATTAGTGGATGTTTCACATCTATGTTTTATGTCTGTATTTACTTTTTACCTGCCACCGCTGGATATGTATGCATATATTGCCAAAGTGAGGGATGCATAAAGGGATATTGTCTTTGAACAACAATGTTTGATAATTTTAGACTATCATTGGCCCACTAATACACGTTGCTTACATGGTCCAATGTTCATCAGACCAGGCGGGCGAATCTGGCTTCACCACCCTTTCACTGTTGGGTGTGTCAGTAGTAGAATATCAATACCACAAGTTTGGCAAGCACCCATAATTAATGTACAATTTCTTATAAATGTGATAACTATTATTGGTATTAATAGTACTCTTTATAATCTACATAATGTGACAGATGCATACAGAGCTGCCTTGAAGAAGCAGATAACTAGTCTACGAAACGCATTGGCTTTCCACATGTACAAGCATCTACATCTAACCTGTGTATTGAGTATAAATTATGGTCAAGTAGTTTATGACCAAATGTTACTGTTATATTGATTATTGGATCTCCCTCTGGTGACCATATATCATTACTGTAATTTAAAAAATGTGTTAACTTTTGTAATAAATCTAAATGTAGCGCTACCCCCTCAGGAGCCGCTGGTTAGATTTGGGACGGCATGTTATGTTACCTCTGTGATGTGTCTAGGGATGATGATGAGCAATGACGGAATGTCCAAACAGCAGGATGTAGTTTTCTGTGCTTTTATTACTTGCCCAACACGGCAAACAGTCAACTTGAGGTAGATAGAGAAAGGTTGGTGAAAGGAGAAATTTGCAGATTCAGGCCTATGGATAACAGAAGCAATCCTGCCTCCAATGGGACTTTAACTCACGTTGCCACTCCAGCCGGAGTGGGTGTAGTGTACCTGGACAGGCCTCTCACACCGACCTGGCTGCCAGAGTATCACTCTGAACTTTTGAGAAGGAACAAGTCTCTGCCACCGACTTGGCTCTAATAGAATTAGAATTAGGATTTAGGAGTGGAACCTCTGCCACAGGCCCTCTACTCTGGAACGTAGACAATATAGCGAATCCTCTCACTGAAATATAATTTTGCCTGAATCTCCCTCAGGGTAGACTTCTTGGTTTTGGGGTCACCGACTGACAAGTTGCAGCATACAACTTCTCAGTGTCCAGTCACCCAGATCCCCAATGGATTGTCTAAGCCCTATTGGATCACCTGCCTCTGGGCTCACCTCAGACCGACTCCCCACCAAACAGCACAACTCGCTTGGGATCTCCTTCATAGGATGTGGGGACCCAGTAAGTCACTGGGGCCCCTTTGCAGCTTCAGTTGCTCCGGGCCATAAGGGCCCAGAACTGGGAACTCCGCGTAGCACGTGCGCCCCGACCTGGTAGGCCATGTCCCCGGGGCCCGTGATGTGCGCACATCCTAAAGGTGGGTGCCGCACCTGGAACCAGGAACGGGCGAAAGACCCCACAAAATTGCGTCCGCCCAAGAAATACCCTCCCCCAGCATGCCCCGCGAGGGAAACACTCATCTGATTGGCTGCTGGAGAAAGGCGCCTCCGCCTGGACTCCTCTGACGCCACCTGCTATCCAGAGATGGAAATGTATCTCTGGAACACAAAATAGAACCACAGAACAGCCCAGCCTGGCAGAAAACCCAATTTACACAATCAACATGGATGAGAGCAAAGTAACTCTCTCATCCCCCTCTGAATTTAACATAGCACCTGTACTGAAAGTACACAGGCGTTACACACTCCCCCCACTTGAAATGACACTGTCCCCAGTGTCCTAACGAAGGCATTCAAGCCTGAATGCCGGCCTGATCTGCGTGACAGCAATAGAAAAGTGGGAAAATAAATACATAACTTTGAGATAGAAAACATTAGCTTCATTGAATACTACAGTAAGAACTATGGCACTGTACAATCCTATCTATCTAATCTGCCCCAGTCTCCGACAGCGTTGATAGTAGGTCAGCAACCTGCAAGAAAAAACAAAGAACATACACACAAGCAAAAATATATATACTCTCCAATATTAATCATCTCTATATACAATCTCTAAGGTCAGAGTGGAAACTGCACCCTCCAGCCGGAGTGTGAAACTTCCCTTCCTCCCAGAGAGGTATCAATAAATGCTAGACATTTCTATTTTATTTTCCTGAATTGCAAGAGAAAGAGAAAAACAAAATATATACACAGTAAATCTCTGCAGTAGTAAAAAAAAAAAAAATTGCAGAACACTGCCCCTTGTGGTCAGTGCCCTGGTACTACACGGCAATCCATAGTTCAGCTCAAAGTGCACAGCAAAAGAAAAGAAATATAAAACATGGTATTTCCTTCGCTGAAATTCTTCTTGATGCTACAAAGAAACCGGCAAGACCCTATTCTAACTGACTGAAATAAACCCAGCCCGAAGTTCTGCACATACACCAAAATGTGGATCCGGTGGGTCAAACAAAAATAAACTTGGATAGGGGTAAGAGTTCTTGTCCAGGTCTTCTTTAAAAGCAGCAAGTTGGAAACCATAGGCATGGGGCCTATCTATAGAAACGCGGGTCAGGTAACGACACAATGTCTCCTTTGGAATTAGTAGAGGTCACCGAAAAGACTTCATCCGTTCTTCCTGGACACTTCAAAAGTACACGGTCACTAAAGATATAGCGGCCTGAGCTCCATTCTCTGAGACAACGTTCGAATCTGGGGTTCATATAAGCAAGATTTAAGTCGATACTCTTGACAAGCCTAGGCACATTCAGATGGGACCATATTTCGTCATGGTACCAGCTCTCTCGTTCCCGATCGATCTCGAGGAGCAGGGCGGGAGGCACATACGGGTACTCCCAGCCATAGTCAGCAGCGACTCTACGCATAACAACCCGCTGGAGACGGGCCAATTTGGGCAACATGCCAGGGTCTCCAAGCCCCGGCAGCACGATAGAGTCAGGCGCCCTCCTGAGCACAGGCACTGTAGTGGGTATGGGGTTGGTGACAGTAGAAGTAGGAATAGACTCACCAACTCCCCAGGTCAGCTGCGGAACACTCGGATTTGATGCATCGGACACATTCGGTGCGCTCCTGGGAAGCGTTTCTTCCTTCTCCTTGTGCTGAAGGCCGAAATCCCCCATAGCCTTGGGACTCCGCAAATTCGAACTCGAAGTGGTAGTCATCCGACGACGAATCCAGTTCGGAAGAGTTGTACTCCTCCGCAGGCAAATATTTGGATGTCTTGCATGGGACAGTAGGCCAATCCGGAAAACGGGCAGACAGGTCTCGACCGCAGCCGCCATACCGAGACCACATTAGCAGTGGTAGCCTCAGGCACAGCTTCGGTCCCCGTGCTCGCCACACCAGTCACACAGTCACTTTCTCTTCCGTTCATGGACGGACACAGCAGCATTGACCTTAGGGTTATATACCTTCCTTTCAGGAGAGACTTAGGCAGAAAAAACAGCACTTCAAGTGTTAAAACACTTCTTTCAGTACAGCACCTCCCAGGGGGCGGGTCCCCCGGGTACATCCCACTCTCTGCACATGCAGCCCCAGTTTTTTTCTGCCTAACGTTAGCAGAAGACATGGCTCCTCTGGGCCCATGTGCTCTGGAGATTTTTAGGCGATTTTTTCGCTTTTATTTTATTTTTCCTGCATTTTTTTGGATCCTGGGATTTACAATCAACTGCCGACTGGGTGACAGGCTGGATCCTCGATCCTTGTAGTCCCCCCATGTTTGGCCATCAAGCTTGTGCCTGCCTTTAGCTATGCGCTGGGCCGTCCATAACATTCCACGTGCTCCAGGGGTGGCTGGTGAGCGACATGCTCCAGGGCACACATATGACCGGTCTCTATGGCCGTGTCACAGTATGTCAGGCCGACAGCTATGCCGCAAGCGGACGTTGGTTCTGTCTGGAATGCCTCCAGCCGGTGGTCGCAGGACAGGTAAGTAGTATCCCCTTGCCTTGGCATGGTGGTTCGGCTGGTGCATTTCAGAGCATGCCAGAGTTAACCCTTAGTGCCCCTGTTCCTGTGGCCTCGGTGGATGCTTTGACGGCAGTCCTTGAGGCGTTTGTTGCCAGGATTGAATCGGCGAGTGGCCAGAAAGGGGGTAAAAAGCGCCCTCCCTCTGCCTTCTTCTGGGGATGTCTTTGACACAGAATCAGGCCCCGCTTCTGCATCTGGCCCTGGTTCCGTCATGTCAGATGATGCAGGCTTAGCCCTCACGGACAGTGAGGATGACTCTGCTTCAGGGACAAAGCATGATAAGGAATTTGTTGGCGCTCTTATCACTGCGGTGCGGGATACTCAGAAACTTGAGGATTTAGCGGAGGCATCAGGCATGCCGGTTCCTTTTGGGTTCCACAAGTCACCCCGCAAGTGTTTCCTTGTGTTCCATATCTGGAAAATTGTTGTACATGGAATGGGATCGGCCGAAGAAAGTTTTTGCTGTTCCAAAATACTTTGCGGTCTGTTACCCGTTTGAGAAGGATTTCCTAAAAAAGTGGGTATCTCCTCCGTCAGTGGACCCCCCTGTGTCCAGACTGAACAAGGCTACCATGTTACCTGTAGAAGGGGCTCCTGCTTTTAAGGACCCTGTAGATAGGAGATTTGAGGCTGTGGCCCGCTCCATGTTCACAGTGGTGGGGTCGGCAGTGAGACCGGTTTTGGCCGGGGCTCTGGTGTCGCAGACACTTACAGAACAGGCAAAGTCCTTGCTGCAGGAGCTGGAGGCGCAGAATGTCTCTGAGACCTGTCTAGACCTGGCCGACCAATTGGTGCAGGGCCTAAATTTTGTCTGTGAGTCGGCCCTGGATACGCTCCCTTTGCTCTCCAGGGCCTCCGCCTACGTGGTGGTGCTACGCCGCCTCGTGTGGCTGAAGTGTTGGTCTGCGGACCAGTCTTCAAAAAAGGCCTTGGTGGACTTACCCTTTAAGGGTGAACGGCTTTTTGGGGTGTCCCTGGATGACATCATAAAGGATGCCACAGGCAGTAAGAGCACTCTGCTCCCGCAATCTGGTAAGGGTAAGGAGCCTCGCCGGAAGCAAGGGCCCTCCTTTACTACCCCCAAGCGTTTGTCGCCCACCAAGTGCGGCAGGAAAACATTTTCAGGGTGCTAAGGCGCCCGCTGAAGGACAAAAGCGCCCCTGGTACCGCAAGCCCAACAAGCCTGCGGACAAGCCTGCCTCTGCATGAAGGTCTGCCCCCGCCCACATCTCGCGGCTCGGTGGAGGTCTCTTCTTACCGATCGTTGGGTTTGCGAAGTAGTTTCCTCGGGGTACAAAACAGATTTGTTGTCCACCAAACGGATTTTTTCCCTCAAACCTCAGGCTTCCTCCGGATCGGCGGAAGGATCTGTCAGGGGCTGTCCAGGACCTGCTGGTCAGGGGAGTGGTTGTACCGGTTCCCTCAACGGAACGGTTTCAGGGGTTTTACTCCAATCTGTTTGTAGTCCCCAAGAAGGAAGGGGTCCGCCTAATCCTGGACCTCAAGGCCCTCAATTGCTTTGTCAAAGTACACAAATTCAGGATGGAGTCAATTCGCTCAGAAGTTGCATCGCTCCATCAGGGGGATTTTCTAGCATCCTTGGATATCAAGGACGTGTATATCCCCATATGCGCGAAACACCAGAAATTTCTGCGTTTTGCGGTCGGAGAGGACCACTTTCGCTCCGATTCTGGCCCTGCTGAGGCAGCGCTGGATCGCTATCGTGGGATACCTGGACGACCTTCTTCTGGGAGCTTCTTCAAGCTCAGAATTAGAAGAGGACGTGTCTATCACCTGTCAGACCCTCAGAGAATTTGGTTGGCTATTAAATACCCAGAAGTCAGTACTGTACCGTCTCAGCGGCTGGAATACCTGGGGTTAGTCCTGGATTCCTCAGAGGCGAGAGTTTTCCTCCCAACGGAAAAACTACAGACGCTGCAGTCTGCGGTGCAGCGTTTGGCGACCCAGCAGTGGGCGTCGCTTCGCTTTTGCATGAGAGTGCTGGGTCTGATGGTGGCCTGTTTCGAGGCAGTGCCGTATGCCCAATTTCACACTCAAGTGTTGCAAAAAGAGATTCTGTCACATTGGGACAAGCTGCCTTTGTCTCTGGATTACCAGATTCGGGTGAGTCGACTGGTCAAGTCATCCCTGGTGTGGTGGCTGACATCTCCGGTACTTCAGACCGGCAAGTTTCTGCCGTGCCATTGGACAGTGGTCACGACGGATGCCAGCCTCTCCGGCTGGGGGGGTGTCTGGGGTGTCCAGTCAGCCCAGGGACGCTGGACTCAGGAGGAGTCCTGCCTACCAATCAATGTACTGGAGCTCCGAGCGATCAAGTTGTGTCTCTCCAAGTGGTCCCTGGGTCTACAGGACTGACCGGTCAGGATCCAGTCCGACAATGCCACGGCCATGGCGTACGTCAATCATCAGGGGGGCACACAAAGCTTGGCTGCAGCGACGGAGGTTGTGCATATCCTCCGGTGGGCCGAAAGGTACGTTCCGGCTCTGTCGGCCGTGTACATTCCGGGGGTGCTGAACTGGCAAGCTGACTACCTAAGTCGCCAGACGCTAGACCAAGGAGTCTAGCAAGGAATGGTCGCTACACCCGGAGGTGTTTCAGAGCCTGTGCCAAAAATGGGGCACTCCAGACGTGGACCTTCTGGCGTCCCGTCTCAATCGGAAGGTGTCACGATTCGTGGCCAGGTCAAGGGATCCATGGGCGGACACGTCAGACGCGTTGGTGGCACCGTGGGGTCACTATCGCCTAATCTACGCCTTCCCTCCTCTGAAGCTTCTTCCTTGCCTGCTGCGCAGAGTGGAAGCCGAGGGGATACCAACAATCCAAATCGCCCCGGATTGGCCGTCCCTGGTACGGGGACCTGGTGCATCTGGTGGCAGACGTCCCTTGGCGTCTACCCCTGAGAGAAGATCTTCTGTCGCAGGGTCCGATCTTTCACCCTGCTTTACAGTCGCTGGCTTTAACAGCGTGGCTGTTGAGAGCCAGGTGCTGAAGGATCGAGGCCTGTCGGGCTCGATGGTCTCTACCATGCTGCGAGCACGGAAGTCTACTTCACGGAAGATTTTACATCGTACGTGGAAGGCCTACATCTCTATGTGTGAGGAGATGAAATGGCACCCCCGTACATACGTGATGTCCCGGATTCTGCTGTTCTTACAGTGTGGAGTGGATCGGTACGGTTAAGAGTCAGATTTCTCTAGCTGTTTACTTTCAGCGACCCTTGGCGGCGCACTCCCTGGTGCGTACGTTTGTGCAGGGGGTTCGGCATGTGGCCCCTCCTGTGCGCCCTCCACTGCCTTCATGGAACTTGAATTTAGTCCTTTCGTTGCTTCAAGAGGCTCCGTTTGAAGACATTCAGAAGATTCCCTTGTTGACTCTGTCCCAGAAGGTGGTTTTTCTGGTGGCAATTACCTCAGTCAGACGGGTATCTGAACTGGCGGCCTTGTCCTGCAAGGCTTCTTACTTGGTCATCCATAAGGATAAGGTGGTGCTGCGGACGCAGCCGTCATTCCTTCCAAAGGTTGTTTCGGCTTTTCACATTAATGAGGATATTGTTTTGCATCCTTATGTCCTCAGCTGAAAAACCTGAAGGAGGCCACTTTGCATTCCTTGGACGTGGTTCGGGCCCTACGGGTGTACTTGTCTGCTACGGCTCCGTTTCGGGAGTCGGACTCACTGTTCGTGTCGGTAACTGGTCCTAAGAAAGGTCTAGCGGTCTCGTCGGCCACCATTTCTAGGTGGATCAGACAGGTCGTGCTCCAGGCTTATGCCCTAAAGGGGCAGGCGCCTCCCTTTCAGGTTACGGCGCATTCGACCAGGGTGATTGGTGCCTCTTGGGCTTTCCACCATCAAGCGTCTGTGTTACAGGTGTGTAAGGTAGTGACCTGGTCGTCAATCCACACCTTCTCAAAATTTTACAAGGTGGATGTGAGTGCATCTTCGGATGCCTCCTTTGGCAAGGTTTTACAGGCGGCAGTTTAACCACTTAACGCCCGCCGCACGCCTATTTACGTCCACAGAATGGCACGTACAGGCAGATGGGCGTATATATACGTCCCTGCCTTCTAGCGGGTGGGGGGTCCGATCGCGACCCCCTTCCGCTGCGTGCGGCTTACCTCGGGGAGCGTTCCGAGACGACGGCGCGGCTATTCGTTTATAGCCGCTCCGTCGCGATCTCTCCCCGGAGCTGAAGAACGGGGAGAGCCGTATGTAAACACGTATGTAAATCACTGTTGCGGCGTATCGATCGAGTGATCCCTTTTATAGGGAGACTCGATCGATGACGTCAGTCCTACAGCCACACCCCCCTACAGTTGTAAACACACACTAGGTGAACCCTAACTCCTACAGCGCCCCCTGTGGTTAACTCCCAAACTGCAACTGTCATTTTCACAATAAACAATGCAATTTAAATGCATTTTTTGCTGTGAAAATGACAATGGTCCCAAAAATGTGTCAAAATTGTCCGAAGTGTCCGCCATAATGTCGCAGTCATGAAAAAAATCGATGATCGCCGCCAATAGTAGTAAAAAAAAAAAATTAATAAAAATGCAATAAAACTATCCCCTATTTTGTAAACGCTATAAATTTTGCGCAAACCAATCGATAAACACTTATTGCGATTTTTTTTAACCAAAAATAGGTAGAAGAATACGTATCAGCCTAAACTGAGGAAACATTTTTTTTTATATATGTTTTTGGGGGATATTTATTATAGCAAAAAGTAAAAAATATTGCATCTTTTTCAAAATTGGCGCTTTATTTTAGTTTATAGCGCAAAAAATAAAAACCGCAGAGGTGATCAAATACCACCAAAAGAAAGCTCTTATTGTGGGGAAAAAAGGACGCCAATTTTGTTTGGGAGCCACGTCGCACGACCGCGCAATTGTCTGTTAAAGCGACGCAGTGCCGAATCGCAAAACCTGGCCTGGGCATTTAGCTGCCTAAAGGTCCGGGGCTTAAGTGGTTAAGGTTGAAGGTCCTCCGTTGAGGAACTCTGGTTTGTTTGGGGTGAATCTTGGTTTGCGGTGTTTTTTTTCCCGCCCCTCGAAATTTTTTGACACTGCTTGGGGACGTCCCTAAGGTCAATGCTGCTGTGTCCGTCCATGAACGGAAGAAAAAATAGGATTTTTGTACTCACCGTAAAATCCATTTCTCTGAGTTCATGGACGGACATAGCACCCACCCCTCCTTCATTTGTACTGCTTGTTTACGAACTGGGACTGCATGTGCAGAGAGTGGGATGTACCCGGGGGACCCGCCCCCTGGAAGGTGCTGTACTGAAAGAAGTGTTTTAACACTTGAAGTGCTGTTTTTTCTGCCTAAGTCTCTCCTGAAAGGAAGGTATATAACCCTAAGGTCAATGCTGCTGTGTCCGTCCATGAACTCAGAGAAATGGATTTTACGGTGAGTACAAAAATACAATTTTTTCTCGTCTCATCCAGTTTGCTTACCTCCGGAGAACGGGATGGTGAGGTAGCCGAGAGCAAAGTCATGGTGGATGAGACGGTGAAAATTTCATCATCAATGGCCTCCGGCTCAACGATCTCCACGGATGGGGAGGGTTCCGGCCATGAGGTCTCCTCCTCCACGGTCACAGTCCCGGAGATCCAGTCAACTCTGTACTCCCGGGGAGCTTCAGTGGGTGGCTGGACTTGAAACAAATAAGCCCGGCATTTATGGCTTCGGGCAAAAGGCAGAATCCATACGGACAGCTCCGTACAGCGAGTGCAGGACAGTCCAAGGGCCTCCGATCCTCCGCTGCAATATAGCACGAACTTGCCATCAGTGTGCATCCAGATCCCTGTGTCAGTGAGGGGCACTCCGGCGGCAGCAGACATAGCGGAGACTCCCGGAGCAGTCATCGGGGGTCTCAATCTCTAAAAAGTTGTGGTTGGCACCAAGGGAGCAGACATCTTGCACGTGGCACTCTCTCGTAGGCGGGCAATCACTCTGCTGGTTTGGCACGAAACTTCGCCCTACGTCTCACGCAGGGGTGGGAAGCTCCTCCCACTTGAAGAAACTTTTCTCTTCACACGTGGTAGACGCACGTGGCTTCACCGCACGTACGCCCAGGTTACCGCTACCTGAGGTTAACTCCTTTTTCACCACACAGTAAACACCCGACAATTTCTTGCTCTTGATAATAAAGTTGAACTCACAGTTCCGTTGCCAGAGGTAACAGCCGATCCCAGACGAGCCCCAACTTTTAGCGCTACCCCCTCAGGAGCCGCTGGTTAGATTTGGGATGGCATGTTATGTTACCTCTGTAAAGTGTCTAGGGATGATAATGAGCACTGACAGAATCTCCAAACAGCAGGATGTAGTCCGCCCAATAAATACCCTCCCCCAGCATGCCCCGTGAGGGAAACACTCCTTTGATTGGCTGCTCGACTCCTCTGGCGCCACCTGCTATCCAGAGATGGAAATGTATCTCTGGAACACAAAATGGAACCACAGAACAGCCCAGCCTGGCAGAAAACCCAATTTACACAATCAACATGGATGAGAGCAAAGTAACTCTCCTATGCCCCTCTGAATTTAACATAGCACCTGTACTGAAAGTACACAGGCGCTACATATATTTTATGAATACCCTTTTGTGCCTGTGCTTACCTCAATTACAGTTCTAAACACATCCTTAAAAATCCCACCACCTTATGAGGGAGTCGTATGCTCTCCAACTTTTTCTATATTTAGCAGGGATGCGGATGTGTTACACTGGCCCATATTCTCGTAGATTGGCGCATATTTAATCTGGCGTAGCGGATCTCCGATGCGCACCGCCGGCTTAACTTGGCGAGAGCCGGACCATGGCCCATATTCTCGTAGATTGGCGCATATTTAATCTGGCGTAGCGGATCTCCGATGCGCACTGCCGGCTTAACTTGGCGAGAGCCGGACCATATTCCCGGACCACATGCGTCCTATGCTGCGCTCGCGTAACTTAAATGTGTCGGCGTAAGTAGGCGCAAGTGACGGTAAGAGGGATGTGGGCGTGAAGCATTATAATGATCCGTGACCCCATGCAAACGATGTCCAGACCGAACGGCACATGCGCCGGACGTGCCCCGCCCTCTGCGCATGCGCACAATGACAATAGGTGTAAATCCCTGCTGAGTTGGGCCGGCCCAGTGTATAAAAGCCTCAGCACATCCGCCCAGCTAGTGCAAAGTGACTCCCTTGGATTTCCTGTTTTTTGGAGTTTACACTTTGCTGCTATGCCAGGCCCAAGGAAAGACAGAAGAAAAAAAAACTTCAGCCATGCTGAGAGGGCAGTTGTTGTCTCAGCAATGGAGCGTTTTGATGCCAGGCTCCATGGTGCTGATAGTGGCAGCACAAGCAAAACGACGCAGGAGGAGATTTTAAAAAGAGTGGCGGCACAGGTCAATGCCCTTGGCCATGAGGTGAGGACCCCCCAGGACATAATAAAGAAAATGAATGACCTGCGGGGTGTGGTCCGAAATAAAATGGCCACCATTGCTAAACATGCCAGGGGCACTGGAGGTGGGCCACCCTGTCCGATCCGGCTTACAGAGGAGGTGGAAGTGATAGCCCGCTGCCTGCGGAGGGAGCAGGTGGAGGGCCTGGAGGGCCATGACTCCAGTGAGCCGCCCATGAGGACAGGTAAGTGTGTTTTATCTTCTATCTGGTGTGTAGCATGTTTGGGGGGGGGGACATGTGACAAGTGTGTGGGTCCACCCACATGTGAATTTTTTGTGTCATCCACAGGTGTGCAGAAGGGAGCTGGGCCGTCTACTGCTGGCAGTGTCCGTCCAACACCATCCCCCCAGCAGCCTGCTTCAGTGGCTGACCCCCTGGGAAGCCAACAGGCTTTGTTGGAGGGGAGTGGGCAGTCCTCCGCGCAGGAGGTGGTTGAGGAGGAGATTGCCCATGAGGAGGTGGTGGGCAATGAAGAGGAGGTGGTCCAGAGCGAGCAGGAGGTGTTTTTATTTTTAGAGGAGTCGCATGAGGTGCCCGGACCATCACAACAACACCGCATCTCCAGCCCCTCAGGGTCTTCCAACACCCTCTCCAGCCCCTCCCGTCCCATCCCCCTCATCACCAGCCCCTCACGGCCCTCCCCCTATTCAAGTGCCCCAGCCACTCCTGTCCCCAGGAAGGCGACCCACAAAACAAGGGGTGTGGCAGGAGTACTGCACGAAAAGCTGGCCAGGCAGCAGGACCAGCAGAGCCGCCATATGGGGGACATTGTGGAGGAATTGAGGCGGCTGAATAACAGCCTGTCCTCCTCTGGAGCAGTGCCCGATGCTCTACAGGATGTGGCAGGAAACTCTGCAGCCACAATTACCAGCCTGGGTGAGCTGCATAACACCACAGCCGAACTTGTGGGGGAGGTCAGGTGCCTGCGGAAAGGCTGTTCAGGCCCAGACTGCTTGCCAGGAGGCCCTGCTCACCCACATAGCAGTGGCTCTAGAGGGCAGACAACCAGCCAGGGAGGCACCTGGGGATGCTCCTCTACCCCCAAATGAGGCTCCCCCCAGGCAAGTGAGGGCCAGGAACCTGGGCACCAGGCGCAGTCCGCACCGGGGCCAGTGATATTTTATTTTCAGATTTGTGCTCTGATTAAGAGTTTATTTTATTATTTATGCTCTGATTAAGAGCTTTCTTATTATTTATGCTCTGATTAAGAGCTTTCTTATTATTTATGCTCTGATTAAGAGTTTATTTTTTTTTGGGTGCTGCACAAAGTAGTGCATAGTACAGTGTGAATGGTGTGTGAATGTGGGGGGGGGGTGACACTCCTGCCAGTAAGGGGTGTCACCCTCGGTCGCTGGGGATAAGTTCTCCCCAGGTCCGTGTGAAAGGTGTATGAATGGACAGCAACATCATTGGGGCCTTGACGCGGCGTTGCTGCTCCTTAGTACCGTGCGGTGTACTTCGGTCTAATCCAATGGGATGTGCATGTGGGGTGTGTATGCTAGGGATCACAGTGGTGTGCATGCGTGCATTCTCATTGTGCAATGATTAATGTGTATTTTTAACGTTCAAAGATTCGTTCCACTAGACATCTCCTGATTGCTGATCCCTCAGAAGACGGGGTACCCTCGGTTAAGGGGGTAATGTCTGGTTGTGGGGTCAGGTCATCACGTAGATCAATCTCCAGGCCCTTTCTCACTGCAAAGTTGTGCAGCACGCAACATGCAGCGATGATCTGGCACACGAAGTTTGGGGAATACAGCAGGGTACCCCCAGTCTTATCCAGGCATCGGAAACGGGACTTCAGGAGGCCAAAGGTGCGCTCCACCACTGCACGGGTGCGTATGTGTGCAGCATTGTAGTTTTCCTCTCCTGGGGTTTGTGGGTTCCGGAATGGGGTCATTAGATGAGGTCCCAGTGCATATGCCGAGTCACCTGGAAGGGAAAAGACAGGAGGATGTTAGTCATGCATGTGCCCCTCGTGATGTCTGCATCATGGGGGGGGACAGTCATACCTGACACCCATGTCACTCACCAACCAGCCAGCTGTCCCCATACACGTTCTCTTCAAATTGTCTTGGGATGTCGCTTTGACGGTAGATGAAGCTGTCATGGCTGGATCCTGGGTGTTTGGCACGGATGTGCCATATGAGGCCATGGGCATCCACGATCACCTGGACATTGATGGAATGCCAGTGCTTCCTATTTATATAAATGTGCTCTGTGTCATGGGGGGGCTGTATTGCCACATGGGTGCAATCAATGGCCCCGATGGTGCGTGGGAATCCAGCAATTTCGCAGAACTCACGCATTACCTTCAGCCGCTGGACCTCCTGGGTGGGTCTGATGATGTGGTGGGACATGCGTCTTAGGATTGCAGGGACAACCTGGTGCACACATCTGCTCATGCTGGTTTGTGATATCCCAATCACGTCTCCACTTGTTCTTTGAAAAGAACCAGTGGCCAGGAAATGCAATGTTGCCAGGACCTTCACCAGTGGCTGCACTGCATGTGAGCGTTGTGTTGGGCTGGTGATGTCATCCTGCAGGGCTCTGGTAATTTCCAGGATGGCATCAGGGCTGAATCTGAAACGCCGATACACCTCCACATCAGCCATGACAAAGAGGCTAATGCGCTGTGGGTATACCCTCTCACGTGCCCTCCTACGTGCCCTCCTCCTTCTACGCGCCTCTGCCTCTTCCTCTGCATACACTAGTAGTGCTAAGACCTCGCCTGCACCTGGCATGTTGGCATACGAATGTGTTGTCCTATAAGTGTGGTTGCTCAGCTCGTCCGGGATGGTGCTGCTGTATTTGCTTTCAAGCTGACTTACTCAGGTCTGGAGCAAAGTTAACCGAGCTTTATGAGGAGTAACTTTCAACCGGACATTCGTCTTACGTGCACAGCGCGTAGCCTACGCCGATCGCGCGTAGGTTCGGGAATCTGCTTATGTACATCATTTGCATATTTGAATACTAATTCTATGGCCGCGTAGGATGCCTTCAGCGGAAATATGCGCCTACGCCGTGTAAACTTAAACGAGTTAGGACGGACGGGAGCAGCCTTGTTTCTGGCGGATCTGATTCTGTGACTGCGGCGCATAGATAGGACGGCGCATCTTTACACTTACGCCGCGCATCTCCATATACGCCGGCGGAACTTCTTTAAGAATATGGGCCAAGGTCTCTAGAAAGTGTCCTATACACTGTGGCCCAGATTCAGATACATTTTCGTATCTATCGGCGGGCGTAGCGTATCTCAGATACACTACGCCACCGTAACTTAGGGCGCAAGTTCCGTATTCAGAAAGAACTTACGCCCTAAATTACGGCGGCGTAGTGTAAATGTGTCGGCGTAAGCCCGCCTAATTCAAATGTGGATGATGTGGGCGTGTTTTATATAAATTACTTGTGACCCCACGTAATTGACGTTTCTTACGAACGGCGCATGCGCCATCCATGAACGTTTCCAAGTGCGCATGCTCCAAATTACACCGCAAACTGTCAATGCTTTCGACGTGAACGTAACTTACGTACAGCCCTATTCGCGAACGACTTACGCAAACAACGTAAAATACGACGCTGTTCGTTCATTTACGACGTCCATACCTAACATGACTTACCCCTGCTTTATAAGGGGTAACTTTACGCCGGAAAAAGCCTTACGTAAACGACGTAAAAAAATGCGCCGGGCGGACGTATGTTTCTGAATTGGCGTATCTACCTAATTTGCATATTCAACGCGGAAATCTACGGAAGCGCCACCTAGCGGCCAGCGTAAATATGCAGCCTAAGATACGACGGTGTAAGAGACTTACGCCGGCCATATCTTAGTAAAATTCTGGTGTATCTTGCTTTCTGAATACAGAAAGAAGATACGCCGGTGGTTCGTAGAACTTACGCGGCGTATCAATAGATACACCGACGTAAAGGCTATCTGAATCCGGGCCTGTGGCCCGGATTCAGATACAAGTTACGACGGCGTATCTCCGGATACGCCGTCGTAACTCTGAGTGTGCGGGGTCGTATCTATGCGCCTGATTCTTAGAATCAGTTACGCATTGATTTGCCTAAGATCCGACCGGCGTAAGTCTCTTACGCCGTCGTACCTTAGTTGCATATTTACGCTGGACGCTAGGTGGCGCTTCCGTAGATTTACGCGAGGAATATGCAAATTAGGTAGATACGCAGATTCAGAAACGTACGTCCACCCGGCGAATTTTCTTACATCGTTTACGTAAGGCTTTTTCCGACGTAAAGTTACCCCTCATAAAGCAGGGGTAAGTCATGGTAGGTATGGACGTCGGAAACATACGAACAGCATCATATTTTACCATTTACGTAAGTCGTTCGCGAATAGGGCTGTACGTAAGTTACGTTCACATGGAAAGCATTGACAGTTTGCGGCGTAATTTGGAGCATGCACACTTGGAAATGTTCACGGACGGCGCATGCGCCGTTCGTACAAAACGTCAATTACGTGGGGTCACAAGTAATTTAAATAAAACACGCACACATCATCCACATTTGAATTAGGCGGGCTTACGCCGACACATTTACACTACGCCACCGTAACTTAGGGCGCAAGTTCTTTCTGAATACGGAACTTGCGCCCTAAGTTACGGCGGAGTAGTGTATCTGAGATACGCTACGCCCGCCGATAGATACGATAATGTATCTGAATCCGGGCCACTGTATACAGACATCGCTGTCTTCATTATCCCCACTGTTACTTGTAGTTCTACAGGATACAGCACTTTTGAACCAGCAGTTACTGTGATTTAATTTGCATCTTGCTAACGTAGGAAGAGTCTGTTTCTCTAATTATTATATCCAAATCAGTCAAGCTTCTTTGCTCTGCTATTCAGGAATTCTTAACTTGCAATTTCCACAAAGCTAGCTGAAGACCAAAGGATTGCTTCCTTACATTACAGTACTACTTCAAACCTCCCTACCCACTGCAAGGATTATTTTTACTGTGCTTGAATTTACCTAGAACTCTCTGAAAGAACAGGTTAAATTCCATTACAGTTGACTATTATTAAAGGTTTCTTATTTTTTTTGCATTTAATGTTTGTGTCTGTGTGTTGAGGAACAGAAGGGAGCGGTCTGACATAGCTGAAAGCCATTCCTCTGCCCTTCTGCTGCCTGTTCACATAAGCCGTGTATATGCATAAGTGTGTATAAGAGCTGTTTATGTTCAGGCATTCGTTATATTTGATCATTTGATATTCTTCCATTGTGGTTGCCATTTTACTGTTGACGACATTCAACCTGAAATATTATTCTAAAGTGTAAGTTATGTTATTCAGCTTAAAGTGCCTTTATCATATCAGTTAACATACTTTATGATCTACCACAGTTTGTGTTCTTTCTACTGCTGTGTTTTGCTCTAATACTGCCTATTAGGTGTGCCAGAGGAGTTGGGACTGTTTTTAGGGTTGAGGCAGAATACGGAATCAAATATATGTGTAGCGCCCTGCTCCCAAAGATGGGGGCGCTATTTAAAATTTAGGGGATGTCTGGGCCTATAGTTGTGTATACATTTGCCTCTGTTCTGGCTGTGGTACTGTCTGGTAGTATTTTTCCCTTGTTGCCTGTGGGTGACGTTGCTACTTCAGGCCCATGTTAAAACACAGGTTGTCAGGGAAATGTCCGTAGAAGTACTGGCAATCTTGCCAGTAGAAGAAATGTGAGCCATAGGCTCATCATGTGACTGGAAGATCCTCCTCCTGCTGGCCTATAAAAGGCTGCCACTGCCTGATCCAAATTGCTGGATTGTCGTCAGCCTTCCTGAGTCTCTGTATTACTGCTGTTTGGATTTCCTGTTGTGACCCGGCTTGTTCCTGACCTGTCTGATCCGCTCTCCTGGTTTGACCCCCTGGCTTGCTTTACTGACTTGTTACCTTCTCCAGCACCTGATCCCGGCTTGTTTCACGGACTTTGCTTCAGTTATCTGTTCCTGCCTGTTTTCCAACACCAGACCTTTGGCTTGTCTCCACTCCTGCATCTCCTGCCTGGATCCACAGTGTTTGATCCCCAGCCGGCTTCCACTGTTGCTCCTTGTGCACACCTTGCTAAGTGTTACCAAGGACTCCCAGAGACTGCAGCCCAGCGGTGTTTCCTGTATTCTCCAGTATTCTTCAGGCACCCACCAGCTCTTCTCTCCTGGATCCATCTGGCAACCTGTGATTCTCTGGGCACTACACCCTCTGTACCCAACCTCAGGGGTGTACTGCACTTAGCCGCAAGGGGAGCCCTCACGGCATTTCGGCCTCCAACCAGGTACGTGACAGTGCTCATCCCAAATCCCTTGTGCGCAGTATCTCATTCGTGCAATATTTGCACGCGTGATGAAGATTTCTATGTACAAGCTGCCTCCTTGCGAGAGCGACTTCTCGCAAGGGGCTACACTCCTACTACCTTAAGGAAAGCTTTTAACAAAGCGAATGCTCGCACTAGAACTTCCCTGCTGTATACTACTCCACGCACTCCTAGAAAACCCACGACAGTTATTAACACCAAATTTTCGGCTCATCACGGTCAGCTGCGTAGCATCCTAAACAGGCACTGGCACTTATTATCAGACCACCATATCCTTAGTAAGCATATTAGCAGCACCCCGGAACTGATCTTTCGCCGGGCTAAGTCACTTAAAGATAGCCTGACCAGCAGTCACTGTAAAACTGCCGATACCCCTCGGTTGGGACCCCTTGGATCCTGGAGGGACGTTTCAGCCAACTGCGGGACTACTGGGGTTATCTATTTGATGCTGTGCAGCTGCCGCGCATTTTATGTCGGTAAAACTGCGCGGGAAATTCGCCAACGCATTGGCGAACACCTATATTGCTCAACTAGTGGGAAATTAACTACTATTGGTAGACAAAGACACATAGGTCTTCATCATAGATACAACCCTCTAGCGGTACAATTTATGGTTTTAGAGGCCTCGGCCATTGACTCCAGGGGAGGAGATTGTGACAGAGTCCTCCTCCAAAGAGAGGCACTCTGGATCAAACGGCTTGATGCCATGATACCCCCTGGCCTCCACGAGGTGAATTCATATAAACCATTTTTATAGGTTTAGATTTCACTATTTTCAAATGAAGCTGTGTCATTTGACTGTACCCTTTTCCCCTCCCCCTTCCCCTTGAGTTCCTGTTTCCCTGTCTTCCTTCCCAAATATGTTTCACATTATTCTATATCTTTTAATGTGACTCCTTATATGCTGTCCTTTTTTGACATTTAAATCCGTGTCTTATTTAAAATTGCTGCCTTCTCATTATTATGAGCATTTCTGTGTAAAATGCTTTATATTGCTTATTTACTTATTTTCTGTTTGGGTATATTTGTACCCTTATTAATTACAGTACTGTTTTTACACAATATATACGCTGTAAAATTCTTGCATTTGTATGTTAATTCACTGAAAATATTAATGCTGTGTGGCTTTTTCCTATCTCTTCCCCTTGCTGTGGGATGGGCGGCCCACCACGGACTCTCAACCTATGGGAGACCTTGTGTCTGCCCTATTCCACCTCCAGCCCCTCCTTGGGGCTTGGCTGCACTTGCTTGCACACTGACACAGCCCGTCTGTGTCAGCGTGCAGTGCGCATGTGCGCGCAGTGATCCGCCGCAATTGCATCATACGGGCGGCCAACGCATTGACGTCACACGGCGGCGCCACGGCACCCCGTGATAACGTGTCATGCATGGGGGACATAAAAGCAGGCATTCACCTGCTAGGGTTGTGGCACACACCTGGCCCTAGGACATGCCTTTGTTTCACCGGACAAAAGTAAGTACATCTCTTGGATTGGCCCTTTTGCTTTCTACTTTGAACCTGGCATATTTCCAGGCTTTAGATATATTATTATACCCTAAATTTTGGTTTCTTACCTTGAACCTTGTTATACCCCATAGGCTGTATACCTACAAGTGAATTCCTTGCCGATGGCACATCTGAACCTATAAATACACAATTGTATTGTGCGGCTTCTGATTATTATCTGCCGTTCGCTTTTCACCTGGGTCCTAGGGCCCCCTTATCTTAATATTTTAATACACAGGTATAGTCTAATGGTTATTTATTTACCATTTCTCCTCCCTTCACTTCTATTTTTTCTTGGCATTACTACCCACCCACACTATGTCCTTTCCCCCCCCTTCCTTCCCCTCCCCTTCCCTTCTCCCCTCCCCTGGTCGCCGCGGGAGAGTCTCCTCCGCGGTTGGCTGCTGGCTCCTTAGCGAGTGGTTGTTCTCTGTATAGGTAAGCCACACAACATGTTTCCCCTAATTACCTTTTCTATATATTGTTGATACCTGAATACTTGTTTGCTGACACCTGACTGTTTTTTTACATTTTTTACATATGTTTATAGCCTGTGATGCTAACAATTATGTATTTTTAGAATTCTCCTGACGAAGCAACCCTGTTGTGAAACTAGTTGAGATCCTGCATTGTATGACCCCCCCTCTTCTCACCGCCACCCTGTGGTCAGGGTTTATTCCATCTCGGTGACCTGTACGGTCGGTTGTGCAATATGTCCATCGCTGTACATTGTTTTTTGATGTATTTTATGGCTTTGTATGTCCTTTGTTTTTTGATACTATGCTAAATAAAACTGATATATATCTTTTATCGTTACTACCTTTTCCTTCTACTTTCTCTTTATTTAGTACCGATATAGGGCCAGATTCACAAACAGCGGCGCAAATTAAGTTACTCAAAACGTATGTCATTTAAGTTACGGCGCCTTCATTTTGTGTCGTAAGTGCCGTATCCACAGCGCATTTGCGCCCCAGATTGCGCAAGCGTAACTTAAATCCTGAGGCATAAGGCGGGGTTATTGCAAGTGGGAAGGAAGTGGGCGTGCTCCATTGTAATGAGCCGTGACCCCATGCAATTAAAGGGCCGGCCATACTGCGCATGCGCGCACAAATCTGCACCTCACTGGGCATGTGCAGAACTTGGCTCGGCACAATCAGTGAGATAGGAAAAAGGCCAAGCGTACTTAGTTTGAGAATCGCCCTGTGTATAAATAGCCCCAGACAAACACACTTCCCTTGCAAAAGTACATCCCTGTGTTCCCCTTCCTAGAGCAAGTTGCTTCTGCTCTGTCGTCTGTTGGTGTGTGTTGGTGAGTTTAGTGTTAGTTAAAAGATTTGGAGGAGTAGTAGAGTGTAGTAGTTGTGTGTTTTTTTATTGTATTTTCTATTTGTTTTTTTTGATTGTTTTTTGTCTGAGTGTATTTGCACCATCCCCTGGACAACAGGCTGCAGAAGAGTCCCAAGAAGGGCAGGAGTCCCCAGGGGAGGGGAGTGGCCACACCTCCCCTCATGAGGAGGTTGAGGGGGAGGAGGATGAGGGGGTGGAGGCTGAGGATGAAGATATGGACATTGCCAGGCAAGTCCTTTTGGCCTCGGATTTGTTGACCCTCGAGGCTACCCCTGAGGCTGGCAGCAGTCAGGCCACCATCAGGGGTAGCCCCTCCCACTCCTCCCCCAACAGGCCTCAACCCACAAGGGTATCTCTCTCCCCTCCTCCCAGGCCACAAGCCTCAGCTGCAGGCATGATGGCGACCCATGAGACCAGGGGGGTGGCCGAGCATCTGCCGGCCAATCTGCAGAGGGACAATGCCCGGCAGACCCGCAATCTGGGTCAGATCAAACAGACACTGACCCAGATGGAGGACAGCCTGGGTTCAATTAAGGAGTCACTCACTGATGTGGCCACAAACTCCTTGGCAGTCATCACATGCATTTGTGACCTGCAGACCGCCACAACAGGTGTGGCTCAGGAGGTGAGTGCCCTGACCCAGGCTGTCCAGGACAATACCCGGGCTGTCCAGGCCAATACGGCTGCCCTCACTTTCAGTCTGACCAGGATAGCAGTGGCTTTGGAGGGCAGGCCAGCAAGAGGACAGTCACCAGGGGAGGCTCCTCCTTCCCCTGCTCACCCACCCCCCCAGGATGATCCTCCTTCCCCTGCTCACCCACCCCCCAGGATGATCCTCCTTCCCCTGCTCACCCCCCCCCCAGGAGGCTCCTCTGGTTGGCCGTGGCCGTGCCCATGGGCGGCCCAGGCGTAGCTCACGCCACCGCCGTTAATTTTGCGAGGCACTTTTGATTTTTTTTTTTTTTTTTGTATACTGTACTTATGATTTGTTTAATGTGTGTGAATGATGTATGAATGTGGGGGTGGCATTCCTGATTAAATAAGGGTGTCACCCTCAGTTTTGGTGGAGTAGGGATCCCCAGGACCAGTGAGAAGTGATCCCAGGTCCATGTGAATTGTGTATGAATGCACAGTGACATAATTGGAGCCTTGGCGTGGCGTTACTGCTCCCAAGTACCATTGGGGGTACTTGGATCTAATCCAATTAGATGTGCATGTGATGTGTTTGTGCTAGGGACCACAGTGGGTGTGCATTCATGCATTCTCATTGTGCCATGTTTGGGGAATACAACAGGGTACCCCCAGACTTATCCAGGCATCGGAAACGGGACTTCAGGAGGCCAAATGTGCGTTCCACCACTCCATGGGTATGTGTGCAGCATTGTAGTTTTCTTCTCCTGGGGTTTGGGGGTTCCGGTATGGAGTCATAAGATGGGGTCCCAGTGCATATGCAGAGTCACCTGGAAGGGAAAAGACAGGAGGATGTTAGTCATGCATGTGACCCTCGTGATGTCTGCATCATGGGGGGGGACAGTCATACCTGACACCCATGTCACTCACTAGCCAGCTGTCCCCATACACGTTCTGTTCCAATTCTCTGGAGATGTTGCTGTGACGGTATATGTAGCTGTCATGGCTGGATCCTGGGAATTTGGCACAGACGTGCCATATGAGGCATTGGGCATCCACTATCACCTGTACATTGATTTGAATGCCAATGCTTCCTATTGCGGTACATGTGCTCTGTCTCATGGGGGGGCTGTAGTGCCACATGTGTGCAATCAATGGCCCCCGATGGTGTGTGGGAATCCTGCAATTTTGAAAAAATCAGTCATTGTGTTCATTCGCTGGACCTCCTGGGAGGGTTTGATGAATTGATTGGCCATGCATCTGAGGATTGCAGGGACAACCTGGTGCACACATCTGCTAATGGAGGATTGTGACATCCCAGCCACACCTCCACTTGTGCACTGAAAAGAGCCAGTGGCAAGGAAATGGGGTGTTGCCAGTACCTTGATCAGTGGCTGCACTGCATGTGAGTGTTGTGTTGGGCTGGTGAGGTCATCCTGCAGGATTGTGGTTATTTCCATGATGGCTTCACGGTTGAATCTGAAGTTGCGATACACCTCAGAAGCAGCCATGCCAAACACATCTAGGCGTCTGCGGTATACCCTCTCTTGTGCCCTCCTCCTCCTCCTCCGTTCCCTCCTCCTTCTTTGCGCCTCTAAAGTCACTAGTGCAGTTATGAGCATGGATGGCCCTGGCATGTTGGCAGACAGATTGTAGTCTGGCAAGTGTGTGTGCTCAGCTCTTCCTTAATGGTGTTGCTTTAGCTGACCTTTACACGGCTGGTGTAAAATTAGGGCTGCTTTTATAAAGTGTAACTTCCCGCCGGGAAACCAACAGAAGCCCACAGGGCGTAATCTACGCCGCACACACTTAATTTTGTGGATCGCCTTATCTCCCTCATTTGCATCTTTGCCTATCAAAACAGTGGCGTGTCTAGCGTATTTTGCGTGCGAAGAAGCGCCGGTGTAATTCTTTTAGGTAGGACGGAAAAACCTGGATTTCAGGCGTATCTCGTTTTGAGGATCAGGCGCAAAGATACGCACGGCGCTAATTTCAATTACGCCGTGCATCTCGAGTTAAGTCGGCGCATCTGCTTTGTGAATCTGGCCCATAGTCCCTCTGCCCTTACTTCCCCTTTTTGGTCTTTTGGGCCTTTGGGGTCCCCTTAGTCCTTACTCTATTCCAAATTGATTCTCAGGAATCAGGAAATATAAGAGGCTTATATTTAAATCACTATCCACTGTTCTGATCAATAAAAATTGTTATTTGAAAAAAAAAAAAAAAGATGGGGGTATAAAAATCGGGGGACCTTTTCATGTAATAATGTAAATAAATGAATAATGTAATAATGTAAATAATAAAAATAATGTAATAATGTGAATAAGCCCTAAAACACATTGCCATGATTCATTTTTTTTTCTTGTGAGAATAAAGACATTTACTTTTGGTTTACTTTTCCGTTTGATACTATGCACATACAGTAGCATGTAGAGTACAGTACTACGATTCATGTCTCTTGCATACAGACGTGCTGCATATGATGAACACAGGTATGGGGGGGGGGGGCTGATTACAAGTAAACATCGCAGAAATCACATGACTTCCAGAATAGTGCGAAAGGGAGGGGGCAGGAAGCAGACACAGGCTGACAGATACAGATTCACAAAAAAGATACACAGAACAGCAGAGAGAGACACGCAAAGCACAAACACACATATACACCAAAAAAAGGCACATATTTAACCACACATACATATGGATTGTACACAAAACCTCAAGAGATGACAACAGCAAAATATAGAGCAACAGGGAGTATAGACCAGGCACATTGACACTTTTTACCGCCGTCATTTTTCCAAACGGACATACCCATGTGGCTATGTGGTTAGCATTCTTAGAGTGCTGAGGTCCTGGGTTTAATCCCAAGCAGAATCATTTGGACTTTTAGGGGGGACTTATTGTAATTCTGGCACATGAAACAGGAACAGTCAGACTGGTTGTAACATATTTTTTTTTAATCCAACAATAATTTTTATTGAAGATACATCATCAAACTATGTCAACGGTACATAGGAATGTAAGGTCCAGAAGAAACACACCCGCCCCCAAGGACAATGTCAACAAACCATTAAGCTTGATAATACAATAAACAGTGCAACTTGTCTAACTAGAGGAATCAAACTGCAGGAAGTTTTACATCATATATCCTCTCGGGCAGTCGAATAATACACCATGTGGAGATACGCCTAATTAGCCAACATTCAGCTGAAGTAGCCTATCCATGATCAAATCAACCAGAGCTAGCCCCGAAACATCCAACCATGGTGCCCATAACCTCTCGAGTTTATGCTCGTTTACCCTATGTTGGTATATAAGCTTTTCCAGTCGTAACACTAATATTCTTAACCCATTCCCTCACAGTAGGGGGAGCCTCCGACTTCCAGTGTACCATAATCAGTTTGTGTGCCTGCAACAAAACTCTGAGGACGGCCTCCCTAGTACACACTTCCCAGTCATACTCTTCCACTACGCCCAGTAAGCAGGCTTTTAGTTCTAAGGGAAGGACCACCTGAAACCCAGAATTAATCCTGTGTATCACCCCTGCCCAGTAGGAGTGAAGTTTCGGACGCTGACACAAAAGGTGTATTAGGTCACCATGGTCCCTTTTACACCTTGTACATGTAGAATCCGATCTCAGGCCCATCAGGTGGAGTCTGTGAGGAGTATAATTCACCCTGAGAAGGAGGTACAGTTGAGTTAACCTTTGCGAGACATTTAGGAAAAAGGTGACCACAGCCTGAAAGGCTTCCTCCCACTGTTCACCATCCAAAGGACCAACATCCCTTTCTCAACATTCCATTACTCTCAAGGGATGTCGACTCAGGTAGGACTGCAGGAGCATGGCATAACTTTGTGAAATAAATCCTTTGGAGGACAAGGCATCCCTGATGAGACTGAATATCGGAGTGGGCGACTCCGAGGAATTACTCTGTGCCTTAACTGTGTGCTGTAGCTGCATATAATAAGAGTGCATAGACTGTGGTACATTGAACTTACTCTGTAATGCAGAAAATGTCAAAAGTGCCCCATTATGGAATATTTGTTTAACCACTTAACCCCCGGACCATATTGCTGGTCAAAGACCAGAGCCCTTTTTGCAATTCGGCACTGCGTCGCTTTAACTGACAATTGCGCAGGCGTGCGACGTGGCTCCCAAAAAAAATTGGCGCCCGTTTTTCCCCACAAATAGAGCTTTCTTTTGGTGGTATTTGATCACCTCTCAAAAATAGAGTGACAATTTTGATAAAAAAAAATTTTCCTCAGTTTAGGCTGATACATATTCTTCTACATATTTTTCATAAAAAAAAAAAAAAAAACGCAATAAGCGTTTATTGATTGGTTTGCGCAAAAGTTATAGCGTTTACAAAATAGGGGGTATTTTTATGGCATTTTTAGTAATATTTTTTTTTTACTAGTAATGGCGGCGATCAGCGATTTTTTTTTCGGTACTGCGACATTATGGCGGACACTTCGGACACTTTTGACACATTTTTGGGACCATTGGCATTTTTATAGCGTTCAGTGCTATAAACATGCATTGGATTACTATAAAAATGCCACTGGCAGTGAAGGGGTTAACACTAGGGGGCGGGGAAGGGGTTAAGTATGTTCCCTGGGTGTGTTCTAACTGTAGGGGGGGTGGACTGACTGAATGACTGATCTTTTGTTCATACATTGTATGAACAGAAGATCAGCATTTCTCTCCCTGACAGGACCGGGCACACGCACGGGAGTCGGGGGCGAGCGGGAGAGCCGACGTATAGCCGATGGCGGCTGGTCGGCAACTAGTTAAGATGTGTTACTCCATATGCTGACCACCTAGCTCCACACTGCAATTTCGCCAGCTCAAAATAAGTGTCATTACACCATATGGCGCTGAATTCTGTGTAACCTGTTACCTTCTGGAGGTATTTAGTCTTGTTCCAAACCTTTTGAATGAGATTACACGTCGGGTATCTCTTGTGATTCAAAAGTTTGCGCTTCAAGTGCCGTTACCATGGATCCCCTATGTGTGGTGTGAGACATCATCATTGTAGACAAACTGCAGTTGTAACATATTTGATATGCTTCTGTTTGACTTATGATGTGCAGGTGCAGTCGCTATGCCAGAAAGTAAAGTGTTGCTATTTGTGCAACATTTAGAACTAGTTAAAGCGGGAGTTCACCCATTTGTAAAAAAAAAAAAATCTCCCCTTAGCTTCCTGCTCGTTCGGTCTAGGGGAATCGGCTATTTGTATTAAAATATGAGCAGTACTTACCCGTTTTCGAGCTGCATCTTCTTCCGTTGCTTCCGGGTATGGGTCTTCGGGAGCGGGCGTTCCTTCTTGATTGACAGTCTTCCGAAAGGCTTCCGACGGTCGCATCCATCGCGTCACTCGTAGCCGAAAGAAGCCGAACGTCGGTGCGGCTCTATACTGCGCCTGCGCACCGACGTTCGGCTTCTTTTGGAAAATCGTGACGCGATGGATGCGACCGTCGGAAGCCTCTCGGAAGACTGTCAATCAAGAAGGAACGCCCATTCCCGAAGCCCATACCCGGAAGCGACGGAGAGGATGCATCTCGTAAACGGGTAAGTACTGCACATATTTTAAAATAAATAGCCGATTCCCCTAGTAAAAACGAGCAGGAAGCTAAGGGGGAAAAGTGCCCTCTAAGGGTGAACCCCCGCTTTAAATAGTTTCTGTGGACAAACTGAACCAATCTTGAATATGTAAAAATCATTGTGACTGTTATCATAACAGTTTGATTAATGTAACTGAAAACTGTCCTGCATTGGTGTCTGTGTCCAGGACCGATCACCTGCAGGTAATAGTTGCATGAAAAATTGGACGTAAACTGCTGCGAATAGCTGCAGGAGCTCTCAGGCTCCTATTGCTTTCAATGGGGCTTCCTACTTGCAGCCAATCGTAGGGAACCCAGCTAAGTCTCCCACGGGTAATTGCAAACCACAAGCAAATTCAATGTGTTGTCTATTTTGTCTGTCCTTTGGAAAACCATATGACTGCAAACATTTTCAATGTATGTATTTAAAAATACATTTCTTTTTAATGAAGAAAAATTGTGTGATTTTTTTTTAATGAATTTTATTGAGCAATGTATTTTTGTGTGTGTATGTATATATAAAAATCTAATCAAATTTTTATGGCTGGACCTTCAACAAATGTTCCATCACTTCAGACTTTACCCTTTGTTGAAGGTCCAGCCATATCTTCACTCCAGTTCTTCTACTCCTCCCACTGTACTACCCGTTGTGAAGTAAGTATCACAGGGATGGTTGGACTTACACTATTATGTACTCACAGGCCTTGTACACACGGTCGGACCAAACCGATGTGACTGGTCCGTCGGACCGTTTTCATCGGTTCACCTCTGAAGTGGCCGTACGGCCTGATATGTGTACACACCGTCAATCCAAAATCCGATCGGGTCAGAATGCGGTGACGTCAAACACGCGACGTGCTGAATAAAAGGAAGTTCAATGCTTCCAAGCATGCGTCGACTTGATTCTGAGCATGCGTGGGTTTTGAACCGATGCTTTTCTGTACTAACCATCGGTTTGGTCCGATGGGGCAGCAGTCCATCGGTTCGGTTTTGAAGCATGTTTTAAAATTTTGGACCGAAGGAAAACAGACCGATGGCCTATACACACGGTTTGGTCCGACCGTGTGTACGAGGCCTGAGATGCTTTTATTATAACAATTTGTGTCATTTTTATAAATTTGGAGCATTGTATTCAAATTTTTGTACCAAAATCCCCTGCACTGCAAGATTTTGCCTACATCATCAATGATAAATTCCCCTCTTCTATCCAAAAATGGTCTTTGCTCATGTGTGTCTTTATGACTGGGGAAAAGATTTTGACCTGTAAGCTCCTTTGTGGATAGGGATTAATCTAAATAGCTTATGTATGTTCAGAGAGTATATTAAAACAAGTTTTTATTGTATCAAATAGCCATCTTCCCCATTTATGTTAATTTTTTTCTTGCATTTTTGTTAATTTACTGCCAAAGCCCACATACTTACTGGTAAGTTAAGGGAGATTTCACCTGATCCTAAATTTGAAAACAGGTGTAGCGCTGCCCTCTTGAAGGTCGCAAGAAAAATCAATACCCCCTTGGTTGCCCTGACCCTGTGAGTCCTCTGACACCCTGGGTTCATACATTTTTTCCCTTCCCCTTCAAATGACAACAATAAGAAGGAAATACACAGAATTGATTAAATAAGCAAAATTTACTTAATGAGATGGAAGGAAAAAGAGTCAAAGAGTCAACCCAAGTTTACACTTATAGCTAAATAACAATTACTTATGGGATTCAAACACTCAGCAGTGAACATTTTAATCCCTGTGCCCCACTGAGCATGTATAATATCTATGTGAACAGGCTGCAGTAGAGCATAGGAATGGCTCTTATGAGTTTCAGCCCCCTCTCTACTGCTCTTTCACATATGAATACAGAACAGTAAATAACAAATACAACTTTTAGCAAAAGAACTGTTTAAATTCAACCTGCTCTTTCAGAGAGTTCTTGGTGAATTATAGTTCTATTAGCTTTAAGGAAAAGAATCCCTGAAGTGGAGAGGGAGGTGAAAGTAGTCCTGTATTGCTGTGTGGCAATCCTGTTCATCTTCAGCTAGCTGTTTGATGTTTGATGGCATGCAAAGAGACTTTGGATGGTAAAGCAGAGTAACTGACCCAATAAGTTGAGAATAAACAGCCAACAATCTTCCTGGGTAAATTAAACTGTAACTGGATTCACAGTGATCACTGACTTAAAGATGCTACATTTTGTGGAACTACAAGCAACAGCAGAACCGTAAAAAGATGTCTGTACTGTATATGTGCCTATGATGTTTAACCTATATCCTTAAAGAGGAAGTAAACCCTGATGGGTGTTACTTCCTCTTTGTTTCTCTGTAAAGGTAAAGCATAATAGGCTACTATGCATTGCAAATATGGCGATTTGGAAAATATCTCCTAGACCGTGCAGGTCTGGGAGATATTTTAAGCACCTACAGATAAGCCTTAATATAGGATTACCTGTAGGTTAAAGTGGTTGTAAAGGGTTTACAACAACTTTAATACTAAAGCACTGCCACACAATGTCTCCTGATTGTAGAAATAAGTAGATATCCAGCTCCTGGCTACACAGGTCCATCAGATACAAAATATTCCGGATGGACACAGTTTTTTCTGTAAGGAGTCTGCTCACCTGCAACTGTTTCATGACCTTAATCGACTTAAGGGATGCTGTAACGGAACTATGTATTTCAGAAGATGGGACATTACTGACAGTTCATTGCAGAAGGTACTGGACACATTACAAGTGGTTTAGTTGTCCTGACTAGGTCAATAGGACAATGACCATTCAATGCTTAGCTCAGTCTATTGAAATGCTAAGTGGAGCCGTCTTGTGAAATACCTTTTATTGTGTTCTGCAGGTTGAGAGCGGTTGTCGGAGACGGGATGTCTCTAGGAGAGAATTATCTCCTCTAAATGACTTTTAGAATGTGTGTTTGAAGATGTATGTGTTTACGCTAAGGGACTTTGTATTGTTCTAAAAGAATGTAACCTCTCAGAGGTAGTAATTAAGTAGACCGGGTTATTGTGTACATTGATTACCCCCTGGGGCTTCTGTCTCAATACACAAGTCTTTCTATCCAAGCTATTGGACCAATCCCTGTTGACTATTTCAAGTCCTCATTTGCATGGTCAAGGAGGACCTGAGTGAAGACTGTATATACTTTACAATTGACCAATGGGAAAGCGGTTGTTGGGGGTGGGATGTTCCAAATTCTGTATAAAAGTGTGCTGTGTACTGGAAAATAAAGTCAGTCTTGTTTGACCCTTCAACGTAGCCTTGTCTCGTTCGTGAAGGGGAATTCTCTCTCTCTCTCTCTGGATCTATTGGACGGGGATACCGGCGGTACTTGCATATCGCAGCTTGCCAGGGAAAAGGACTTCTCCAACGGCTGAGACCCTCTCCCTAGCTGGGTAGCCGTTACAGATGCATACCTTCATATTCCAAATGAAAGCTCATCTCAAAAGTTTCTGCGACTGTCAGTCAACCTAGGAAGGGAGATATGTCATCTACAGTTCAGGGCTCTGCCCTTTGGTCTTACCACCTCGCCCAGGGTGTTTGCCAAAGTTATGACGGAAGCCTTGGAGCCCCTGAGATTGAGGGGGGTCGCCATAGGGCCCTACCTGGACAACCTTCTACTTTTTTAGGAAATTCAAAGAGCAGTTTACAGCCAAGTAGCTCGGAGTCACCTAAACAGCTTGGGCTGGCATATGAATCTGCAGAAATCGAATCTAACCCCAGCCCAGCGAGTGAGGTTCCTGGGGTAAGAGATAGCAACAGAGAATTTTTCTCTTGGGAGAAAAGATGGAGAAAATTCAGATTGCCAGAAGATTGGTACAATCCAAATTGGAAGTGTCTGTATGGAGGGCTATGTCAGTCCTGGGGCTATTAACAGTGGCAATTCCGGCAGTACAGTGGACCAGGGTACACGTTCATTTTATTCACACTTTTGAGCCCTACAGTCTAATCAATTCCAGTGACTATTCAATTCCAGTGCCAGGCCTACTTTCATTGGGACTGATTCACTAAAATATTATATATAATAAGTAAACTATAATATTTTATGGCTATATATTATTAACCTCTTTACCACCGCGCTATAGACAAAACACGTCTACAGCGTTTTTTTTTAAAAAACAAGCCTTCAAAAAATTGCTGCGAAAATACTGTGCGAGATAAAAAGTTGTAATGGCCGCCATTGTATTCTCGAGGGTCTTTGCTAAAAAAACATATATAATGTTTTGGGTTTCTATGTAATTTTCTAGCAAATAAATGATGATTTTTACATGTAGGAGAGAAATGTCAGAATTGTTTTGGGTGTTCCAGAACGCCTGATGGTGCTCCCTGCATGTTGGGCCTCTGTATGTGGCCACGCTGTGTAAAAGTCTCACACATGTGGTATCGCCATACTCGGGAGGAATAGCAGAATGTGTTTTGGGTTGTAATTTTTGGCATGTATAAGCTGTGTGTGAGAAATAACCTGCTAATATGACAAAAACGAGAATTTATTTTTATTTTTTTACAGAATTTTCAGTCTTTTTTCTTTTATAGCGCAAAAAATAAAAAACCCAGAGGTGATAAAATACCACCAAAAGAAAGCTCTATTTGTGGGAAAAAAGGGACAACAATTTTAGATGGGCACAATGTTTTATGACTGAGTAATTGTCATTCAAATTGTGAGAGCACCCAAAGCTGAAAATTGGTCTGGTTAGGAAGGGGGTTTAAGTGCCCAGTGGTCAAGTGGTTAAAGTGCACAGCATTTTTTTCATACCTCCCTCTTTTGGGATGGCCCTATTCTACAGGGAAGGATGGCCGGCACCCAGGGGCCCTGACCCCAGCAATGTCTGCACTGAATCCCCCTCCCTATCACACCAGCTCAACCACACCTGGGCAGCGGGTGGGGAGGATTCAGTGCAGCCACGCCGCCTTGAGAGTGGCTTGCTTTGTCACTTTGGGCTTCTTTATTAGAAGTGACAGTAGCAATGAGAGGAGGAAAAACACAGGGCTAGCGCTGGAGGTAGCGGAACTCTGGTTTGCCATGTTCCAGCTGAAAAATTACCCCCCCGGGACCCAGGACCCTCACCGCCCTTAAGATGGTGTCACCCCTCTGGACGGCGTCACCTGGGTGCACTCTGCACAACCCCCCACACCACCATAGCGATGCTACTGGTGTGTCCTATAGGTACATACTTTTGCTAATAGGTGTCCCTCTTTCCCATCTCAAAAAGCTGGGATGTATGCTTTAGGACCATGTTTTGGTAGCAAGCATGCGTGGAGTGCAACAGTGTGAACTTAATGAGATGGGGCTGATAAAGGTGATTACAGTAGGTAGTATATCTGAACTTGAAGGACAACAAAAGTTTTATAAAACATAACTTTAACCCCTTCACGCCGATATACGTCGGCAGAATGGCACGGCTGGGCACATCAACGTATATGTACGTTGCCCTTTAAGCCCAGCCGTGGGGTCGCGTGAGCGTGCACGCGACCCGGTCCGAAGCTCCGTGACCACGGCCGCGGGACTCGATCATCGCTGGAGTCCTGCGATCGGTCCCCGGGGGTGTAAACACAGCTTTCCCGATCTTCACTGTGGCGCCGTCATCGATCGAGTGTTCCCTTATATAGGGAATCACAATCAATGACGTCACACCTACAGCCACACCCCCCTACAGTTAGAAACACAGATGAGGTCACACATAACTCCATCAGCGCCCCCTTGTGGTTAACTCCCAAACTGCAACTGTCATTTTCACAGTAAACAATGCATTTTAAATGCATTTTTTGCTGTGAAAATGACAATGGTCCCAAAAATGTGTCAAAATTGTCCAAAGTGTCCGCCATAATGTCACAGTCACGGAGAAAATCGCTGATCGCCGCCATTAGTAGTAAAACATTTTTTTATAAAAATGCAATAAAACTATCCCCTATTTTGTAAATGCTATAAATTTTGCGCAAACCAACCGATAAACGCTTATTGCAATTTTTTTTACCAAAAATAGGTGGAAGAATATGTATTGGCCTAAACTGAGGAAAGTTTTTTTTTTATATATTTTTGGGGGATATTTATTATAGCAAAAAGTAAAAAAATTTATTTTTTTTTCAAAATTATCGCTATATTTTTGTTTATAGCGCAAAAAATTAAAAATTAAAAACGCAAAGGTGATCAAATACCACCTAAAGAAAGCTCTATTTGTGGGAAAAAAAGGACGCCAATTTTGTTTGGGAGCCATGTCAGTTAAAGCGACGCAGTGCCGAATCGCAAAAACTGTCCGGGTCCTTTAGCTGCCTAAAGGCCTGGGTCTTAAGTGGTTAATAGCCCTCACAATGCTGTGTATTCCCCTAATCCCCGACTAATCCCCAAAAATAAGTGGGAGACTTGAACCAGGAGCCGTGACCTGCGCTGGACTGGGTGACATGCTAAGCCAGCATAAGGTATTGTGCTTTCCTGGTTATTTCTCCAGGGGGCCCCATTGGAGAAGAGCTCTACTTAGAAGCCTGCAGGAACCAGCTTTTATTCTAGGGCAGTGATGGTAAACCTTGGAACCCCAGATGTTTTGGAACTACATTTCCCATGATGCTCACCTACTCTGCAGAGTGCATGAGCATTATGGGCAGGCCCGGATTGGCCATAGGGCAAACCGGGCAAATGCCCGGTCGGCCGCGGCCGCTAGGGCCACTAGGCCGCAAGTCCTTGCAGGGCCCAAGAGAGCTGAGCTGCGCTTTAAGCCCGCGCCACTCAGCTAGCCTCTCCGCGGCCGCCCGGCTGTCAGCTAAACTCAGCAATCGGCCCCGGGAGGACGGAACCAAAGAGGTTAGAGCTAGATGACACCTACGATACGGCCGCCCGTATTGGTCAGCCGTCGGTGCCGGGGGCGTGACTAAGAATGGGGAGGAGCTATAGCTGCTGTGTCCTGCTGAGAAAGGTCCCACGATGCCGGCCTTGTACTGCACACACAGGATGACAGAAACCGTGAGTACAGCCCCCCTCCTGTAACCTGGATAAAAGGAGCAGTGGGGGCTGCTGCATATAGAACAATCTTCCTCCTGCAGGTCTCGGTAAGGTCCCCCCTGTGCTGTCCACACCCCCCCTGTGCTGTCCACATCCCCCCCTGTGCTGTTTACATCCCCCCTGTGCTGTTTACATCCCCCCTGTGCTGTCCACATCCCCCCTGTGCTGTTAAACATCCCACCCTGTGCTGTCCACATCCCCCCTGTGCTGTCCACATCCCCCCCATGTGCTGTCCACATCCCCTCTGTGCTGTCCACATCCCCCCCCTGTGCTGTCCACACCCCCCTGTGCTGTCCACATCCCCCCCATGTGCTGTCCACATCCCCCCCTGTGCTCTCCACATCCCCCCCATGTGCTCTCCACATCCCCCCTGTGCTCTCCACATCCCCCCCCTGTGCTCTCCACATCCCCCCCCTGTGCTCTCCACATCCCACCCCCTGTGCTCTCCACACTCCACATCCCCCCTGTGCTCTCTGCCAAATCCTGTGCTTTCCACATCCCCCCAAACTCTCCCCCCTCCCTGTGCTCTCCACATCCCCCCTCTGCTCTCCACACTCCACATCCCCCCTGTGCTCTCCACACCCCACATCCCCCCATGTGCTCTCCACATCCCCCCGTGCTCTCCTCCTCCCCCCTGTGCTCTCCGCCACCCCCCTGTGCTTTCCACATCCCCCCCAGTGCTCTCCACACTCCACATCCCCCCTGTGCTCTCCACACTCCACATCCCCCTGTGCTCTCCACATCCCCCCCCCTGTGCTCTCTACATCCCCCCCCTGTGCTCTCCACATCCCCCTGTGCTCTCCACATCCACATCCCCCCTGTGCTCTCCACACTCCACATCCCCCCTGTGCTCTCCACATCCACATCCCCCCTGTGCTCTCCACACTCCACACCCCCCCTGTGCTCTCCACACTCCACATCCCCCCTGTGCTCTCCACATCCACATCCCCCCTGTGCTCTCCACACTCCACACCCCCCCCTGTGCTCTCCACACTCCACATCCCCCCATGTGCTCTCCACACTCCACATCCCCCTTATGTGCTCTCCACATCCCCCCCATGTGCTCTCCACATCCCCCCGTGCTCTCCTCCTCCCCCTGTGCTCTCCACATCCCCCCTGTGCTCTCCACACTCCACATCCCCCCCTGTGCTCTCCACATCCACCCCTGTGCTCTCCACATCCACCCCTGTGCTCTCCACATCCCCCCTGTGCTCTTCACATCCCCCCTGTGCTCTCCACATCCCCCCCTGTGCTCTCCACATCCCCCCTGTGCTCTCCACACTCCACATCCCCCCTGTGCTCTCCACAATCCCCCCCGTGCTCTCCACATCCCCCCTGTGCTCTCCACATCCCCCCTGTGCTCTCCACACTCCACATCCCCCCCTGTGCTCTCCACACTCCACATCCCACCCCCTGTGCTCTCCATATCCCCCCCTGTGCTCTCCATATCCCCCCCCTGTGCTCTCCATATCCCCCCCCCCTGTGCTCTCCACATCCCCCCTGTGCTCTCCACATCCCCCCCGTGCTCTCCACATCCCCCCTGTGCTCTCCACATCCCCCCTGTGCTCTCCACACTCCACATCCCCCCCTGTGCTCTCCACACTCCACATCCCACCCCCTGTGCTCTCCATATCCCCCCCTGTGCTCTCCATATCCCCCCCCTGTGCTCTCCATATCCCCCCCCTGTGCTCTCCATATCCCCCCCCCTGTGCTCTCCACATTCCCCCCCTGTGCTCTCCACATCCCCCCTCCTGTGCTCTCCACATTCCCCCCCTGTGCTCTCCACATCCCCCCCCTGTGCTCTCCACACCCCCCTGTGCTCTCCACATCCCCCCTGTGCTCTCCACACCCCCCCTGTGCTCTCCACATCCCCCATGTGCTCTCCACACTCCACATCCCCCCTGTGCTCTCCACACTCCACATCCCCCCCTGTGCTCTCCACACTCCACATCCCCCATGTGCTCTCCACACTCCACATCCCCCCATGTGCTCTCCACATCCCCCCCATGTGCTCTCCACATCCCCCCGTGCTCTCCTCCTCCCCCTGTGCTCTCCACACTCCACATCCCCCCCTGTGCTCTCCACATCCACCCCTGTGCTCTCCACATCCACCCCTGTGCTCTCCACATCCCCCTTGTGCTCTTCACATCCCCCCTGTGCTCTCCACATCCCCCCCCCCTGTGCTCTCCACATCCCCCCTGTGCTCTCCACACCCCCCCCTGTGCTCTCCACCTCCCCCCCTGTGCTCTCCACATCCCCCCTGTGCTCTCCACATCCCCTCTGTTCTCTCCACACTCCACATCCCCCCTGTGCTCTCCACATCCCCCCCTGTGCTCTCCACATCCCCCCTGTGCTCTCCACATCCCCCCTGTGCTCTCCACACTCCACATCCCCCCTGTGCTCTCCACACTCCACATCCCACCCCCTGTGCTCTCCATATCCCCCCCTGTGCTCTCCATATCCCCCCCCTGTGCTCTCCACATTCCCCCCCTGTGCTCTCCACATCCCCCCCCTGTGCTCTCCACATTCCCCCCCCCTGTGCTCTCCACATCCCCCCTGTGCTCTCCACACTCCACATCCCCCCTGTGCTCTCCACACTCCACACCCCCCTTGTGCTCTCCACTCTCCACCCCCCCCCCGTGCTCTTCATATCGCCCCCTATTGCTTTCCTCACCCCCCCATGCTCTCCACGTCCCCCCCCATGCTCTGCCCACCCCCTGTGATCTCCACACACACCCCCCCCCCGTGCTCTCTGCCACCTCCCTGTGCTCTCCACCTCCCCCATGCTCTCCGCTGCCCCCCTGTGCTCTCCTCTTCCTCCCTGTGTTCTCTACCTCACTTGTGCTCTCACCCCAACCCATGTTCTCAAGGTTATTTCCTATGCTCTCCACCCCCTATGCTCTTTCCTGGTCCCCCTTGCCTAACCACACACCTCCGGGATTCCGTCAGGGTGGAGAGTGGGGAAAGGGCCGATTAACATGTCACGGGCTGCTCAATCCAAAATGCCCGGGCCTATTTTTTATCCCAGTCCGGGCCTGATTATGGGAAATGTAGTTCCAAAACATCTGGGGTGCCAAGGTTCGCTATCACTGGTCTAGGGTGTCCAGTGATCTAAATTATGAAGGGCAGGTATACATAGCAAAGTAGGGAACACTACATGATTTTAAAAACATAAGGAACAAAAGTGCATAAACTTACTGTTGCACAATTAGGGGCGTCCCTAAGCTGCATAGTAAGAGCAAAAAAGAGCTCATTGTTCTATCAGCACATCTTTGTGACAGTATAGCAGAGTCATAGTGGTATCTGTCTCATTTTTATCAGTCAGTCCATGGGGTCTTCGCTGTTTCAGTCTGCTAAAGCTGCAACCACAGGATATCATTGAGCAAGACTATCCGGTCACTGTAATCAGGAGTGCCAAACGCCCAAACTTAAGTTTCACTATTCATTTCTCAAGAATGTCTTTCAGCACTTTGACTCTTGTACAAACGATTATACTGCACAGTCATTTAAGGAATGAAGCAAAAACCGGTGGGCAGTGCTGAATTTACCTACTGTTTTCATATACAGCATATACTTTTTTCTTTTTTTCTTGTGGTTAAATGGTAGAATAGTTAATAAAAATGTAAAAGGAGGCACGTAGAGGTCTGCTTCAAGGCTAGATTCACACCTTTGCTTTTATCTCACAATGTAGTTTCTTTTAAATATTCTTTATTTATACTCAAAGGAGTATAATTTGACACAGCGGGCCAGATTCACAAAGGTTAGCGGATCTTTAGATCCGTGTAACCTATGTGAATTAAGATCCGCCCTCGCAAGTTTGTGAGGAAAGTGTCAAATTCACAAAACACTTACCTCCAAACTTGCGACGGCGGATCCTAACTCCCCCAGCGGAATTCAAATTCCGCGGCTAGGGGAGTGTCATATTTAAATCAGGCGCGCTCCCGCGCCGATTTAAATACGCATGCGTCGTCCGGGGAATTTCCCGGCGTGCATTGCTCCCACTGACGTCAATAGGACGTCAGTGGTTGCGACGTGAGCGGGACTTGCGACGCGCGTGTTCGTGAATCGGCGTACGCAAACGACGTAGGGAATTTCAAAATCGACGCGGGAACGACGGCCATACTTAACAATACTTACCCCTGCTTTTAGCATGGGTAAGTATACGACGGGTACCGCGCTACGGAAACGACGTAAGAACACCGCGTCGGGTCCGCGTACGGTCGTGAATTTCGCGTATCTCGCTGATTTACATATTATTCAGTGTAAATCAGCGGGAACGCCCCCGGCGCCATTTTTAAATCAAAAAAAAGATCCGACAGTGTAACACAGTGTGACACTGTCGGATCTTAGCCCTATCTATGCGTATCTGATTCTATGAATCAGGTGCATAGATAGGACCAGAAAAAATCCGAGATACGATGGTGTATCTGAGATACACCGTCGTATCTCTTTTGTGAATCTGGCCCAGCGTGTTCCCACTTCCCTATCATTTTATATGTAGCACTACCCCCGGAGGAGCTGCTGCTTTGTTTTGGATGGCATGTTACCTCGTGGCTCTTCCGCCATTCTAGGGTGTATGGTGCATATAGCAGTAACGGAATGTCCACAACAGGTGTCTTTTGCTGTGCTCTTTATTACCCAGCCGGGTAAAAACATTGGCCCAGATTCAGGTAGATTTGCCCATTAGTTGCACATGTGAAGAGCAGCTGATTTGCTCTGCGCTGGGGCAAATTGGAAAGATTGCCACCTGATTCAGGATTCCTTTTGTCTGCTAACTTGCTCCTTTGTAAAGCAAAAATCAGGGCGTAAGGCAGCGCAAGTGAAAGTGGGTGTGCCCTATGCAAATGATCTTTTTTCCACTCAGCAGTGGTTTGTGCCTATTTTCAGGGCAAATTCTGCCCAGCTGCTTGCACTGAGCAAATAAATAGGGGCAGACCTGCACAGGTCCTGTGCAAAATTACATCCTGCTTGTTCCACACCCCCCTGAGCAAGGTAATTGTGCCCTTTTTTCTGAGATGGCACCTCCTGATAAGAAAAAAAAAAAAAAAGCAAATTTTGTCTCCGCTGAGATGGATATACTGCTTGCGGCACTGACACGCCATACTGCCGTTCTTTTTGGTTCAGAGCAGAAGAATACCACCGTAGCCCAAAGGAGGGCAATATATGAGGCTATTACATTGGACATAAATGCCCTGGGCATTGAGGAGAGGTCCTGGGAGGACATCCAAAAATTTTTTACTGACATGCGTCGTCGAGTCAGGGACAAAATTGTCCTAATCAGAAAGCATAGCAGGGGCACGGGAGGAGGACCAGCCTGCTCTTTACGATTAAATCCAGAGGAGGAGGTTATCGCACAGAGTTTAGCGCTGGAGCAGGTGGAGGGACTCCCAGGCTATGACTCCACTGTTGGGGACTTGGGGACTGGTAAGTTTTTTTTCTCATATTTGCTGTGTATCATGGGAGGGGGTAGAAGGGAACATATGAGGGGGTAGAAGGGAAGATGTAAAACGTTTTTATTTCTCATATTTGCTGTGTATCATGGGAGGGGGTAGAAGGGAACATATGAGGGGGTAGAAGGGAAGATGTAAAAAGTTTTTATTTCTCATATTCGCTGTGTATCATGGGAGGGGGTAGAAGGGAACATGTGATAAGTGTGTTGCTCCAGCAACATATTTTTTTTGTGTCATCCACAGATGTTGATGATGAGGCTGGGCCATCGTCGGCTGTGGGGCGACCCACGCCATCCCCAGAACATCATGGGGTCCAGTCAGGCCCCCTGAAGATACTGGGCATGTTGGTGGAGGAGGATATCGCCCATAGTCCATCTAGGGAGGAGGAAGTGGTGGAGGAGTCCATTATCCTCAACCTGGATGAATCTGTGTACCTCCAGGAGGATCCCACCATCCCTGACCTCCCCACCACCCCCCCGACCATAACGTCATCCCCCTCCAGGGCAAGCCCCTCCAGTGTCCCCCCTCCAGTGTCCCCCCCTCCAGTGTCCCTCCCTCCAGTGTGGCCCACTCCCCTTCTTCTCCCTCAGTTCGTGCCCCAGCCTCTCCTCCAAGGAAGGCTCTATGTAAAACGAGGGGTGTACCCTCCAGTCTCCGTGAAGGTCTGCAGGAGGAGCAGGCCCGGCAGACCCACCATATAGGGGACATGGTGGGAGACTTGAGGCGGGTGGCAGACAGCCTGGCATCCTCCTCCTCCTCTCTGCAGCAGGCCCTCACCCTGCATGCTGACCGGGGGATACGAGATACTGAGAGCTTGGAGGAAGTCAGTGCCAACTGTGGAGCCATGGTCACCTGCATGGTCGAGCAGCAGGGCGCCATCGCTTTGCTAACAGAGGAGGTGAGCAGGTTGGCAGGTGCGGTGGAGGCCAACACTGCTGCTGTGCGGGAGGAGGAGAGATTAACCCGGCGGCAGCAGAGGACCAATACCACCCGGCAGCTGCGGATGTTGGCCCAAACCAACAGCGTGCTCACCCGCCTGGCCAACGCCATGGAGGGCATGCAGGCACCACCTGCCAGGAGTGAGGAAGTAGGGGTTGATGCTCCTCCCCCCCTCCATCCCCACCCTATGCTCCATCCCCACCACAGGCTCCATCCTCAGCCCAGGCTCCATCCCCACCACAGGCTCAACCACGCAGACTGAGGAGCCAGAGCCGGGGCACCCTTGGCACAAGGATGTCCAAAAAAAATATATATATATATTTTCCTTTTATTTTTTGTATTTTTTACCTATCCCTTGCTGCTCATATAATGAGCTTTTTCTATTTATTTTGATTATGCTTATATTTTTTTTTTTTGGGGATATTTTTTTTTTGCTCAGATTAGGAGCTTTTCTATATTTAGTTTATGCTCAAAGTTTTTTTTTGTTTGTAGTCCCTACACACGGTGAGGAGTGCTGTAGTTGCTCTCCAGCTGACCTGTGGCCATCTGTTGCTAACTTGCCCCTGCTTTTATAAAGTGCAAATTTGCCCCGGCCAAACAGCTTGCGCGCTTTGGGAGCAAAATGCTCCTCACACGCGCAAGTTTATGAATCAGTGGCAGTTCCTCATTTGCATATTTGCTGAGGGAAAACCATGAGAGCGCAAGTTGCTCCCTGAGCAAAATTGCCCCTTAATTGCGCCGGGGCAGAGAAACTGCCTCCGTGCAAAAATGGCACATTTCAGGCTTAGCTTGCTTTCTGGGTCACCCGCAAATTTGCCTGGGAGCAAATCCGTACTTGCGCGGCGCAAATCACACTTGCTCCCGCGCAAGTCGTACCTGAATCTGGGCCAGTGGCAAATTTGCACTTTATAAAAGCAGGGGCAAGTTAGCAACAGATGGCCACAGGTCAGCTGGAGAGCAACTACAGCAGCACCAAGACGGACGAGCTGAACAAGCAGAGCACCCACACTTTCTGGATCTCACATCTGTGTGCCAACATGCCAGGGGCAGCTACAAAATAAAAAAAAGCTCACAATCTGATCATCAATAAAAAAAAAAAATCAAAATCTGAGCAAAACCAAAAAACAAGCTCATAATCTGAGCCACCAAAAAAAATAAAAATGGTCATAAATTATTTTTTTCTTTTGGACATCCTTGGCCCAAGGGTGCCCCGGCTCTGGCTCCTCAGACGCCGTGGTGGAGCATGGGGTGGGGATGGAGGGGGGGGAGCATCAACCCCTACTTCATCTCTCCTGGCAGGTGGTGCCTGCAAGCCCTCCATGGCGTTGGCCAGGCGGTTGAGAACGGTGTTGGTCTGTCCCAACATCCTCATCTGCCATGTGGTGGTGATCCTCAACTGCCGTCGGGTAAGTCTCCCCTCCTCCCGCACAGCAGCAGTGTTGGCCTCCACCGCTCCTGCCAACCTGCCCACCTCCGAAGTTAATAATGCAGTGGCATCCTGCTGTTCAACCAGACAGGTCACAATGGCTGCGCAGTTGCAACTAACATCCTCCAGGGTCTTATTCTGTCGGTCCCCCTGGTCAGCATGGTGGGTGAGGGCCTGCTGGACAGAGGAGGAGGAGGATGCCAGGCTGTCCGCCACCCGCCTCCCACCATCTCCCCTATATGGTGGGTCTGCCGAGCCTGCTCCTCCTGCAGACCCTCACGGAGGCTGGAGGGTACACCCCTAGTTTTAGAAAGAGCCTTCCTTGGAGGAGAGGCTGGGGCACGAACTGAGGGAGCAGAAGGGGAGGGGGTCACACAGGAGGGAGTGACACTGGAGGGGGGACACTGGAGGGAGGGACACTGGAGGGAGGGACACTGGAGGGGCTTGCCCTGGAGGGGGATGATGTTATGGTCAGGGGGGTGGTGGGTCGGTCAGGGATGGTGGGATCCTCCTGGAGGGACACTGCTTCCTCCAGATTGAGGATAACGGCCTCCTCCACCACTTCCTCCTCCCTAGATGGACTCTGGCCGATATCCTCCTCCACCAACATGCCCAGGATCTGCAGGGGGCCTGACTGCACCCCATGATGTTCTTGGGATGGTGTGGGTCGCCCTACAGCCGACGACGGCCCAGCCTCATCATCAACATCTGTGGATGACACAAAACAAAAATGTTGCTGGAGCAACACACTTATCATATGTTCCCTTCTATCCCCTCACATGTTCCCTTCTACCCCCTCCCATGATACACAGCAGATATGAGAAATAAAAAACTTACCAGTCCACAAGTCCCCAACAGTGGAGTCATAGCCTGGCAGTCCCTCCACCTGCTCCAGCGCTAGACTCTGAGAGATAACCTCCTCCTCCGGATTGAGTCGCACAGAACAGGCTGGTCCTCCTCCGGTGCCCCTGATGTGCTTTTTAATGAGGACAATTTTGTCCCGGACGCGACGCCGCATGTCCGTGAACTTTTTCTGGATGTCCATCCAAGTCCGGTCCTCAAAGCCCAGGGCATTGATGTCTAAGATTATCGCCTCAAATATTGCCCTCCTTTGGGCTACGGTAGTATTTTGGCGTTCAGCGCCATACAGAACAGCGGTATGGCGCGTCAGTGCCTCCAGCATGATGGCACACCCACATAGGGCACACCCACTTTCACTTGCGCTGCCTTACGATTTTTGCCTTACAAAGGAGCAAGTTAGCAGACAAAATGAATCCTGAATCAGGTGGCAATCTTTCCAATTTGCCCCAGCGCAGAGCAAATCAGCTGCTCTTCACATGTGCAACTAATGGACAAATCTACCTGAATCTGGGCCACTGTTTGTAAACTTGTGATGAAGAGTAGAGGTGAAGTAAAAGAAGAAGTAGCAGACTCATGCACAACAATAGGGAAACAGTCCTGCTCCCAACAATACTTTGTATTCTTCGCCACTCTAGCCAGAGTGGGTACAGTGTACCTGGACAGGCCCACTCTCACTGACCTGGCAGCCAGAGTATCGCTCGAACTTGAAGGAAAAGTCTCTGCCACAGACCCTCCTGAATTGACTCAGGGAAAAGCCTCTGCCACAGGTCCTCTCTGTGATTGTGATTTCAGAGATGATCCTCCTTGATTGAATTGCATCTGGATCTCCTTCAGATAGTTTTCAGGTACCGACTGAGAGGTGAACAGTCTCTCAGTGTCTGGCTACCTTGATCCCCGGTGGTTTGTCGAGACCCTATTGGATCGCCAGCCTCTCATTGGCTCTCCTCAGATAGACTCCCCACCAAACAGCTACCTCGCTTGGGATCTTCAGGATTGGGAACCCAGTCGACTACTGGGCTCCCTGCCACGGCTCAAATGTTCTGGACAAACATGGTCCCAGAACCAGGAACACCGCGTGGCACGCGCACCCCGGGCCTGGAAGGCCATTACGCCGGGGCGCCGTGATGCGCAGTCACCCTAAAGGTGGGTGCCGCACTCCGAAGAAGAACCCAGAACCATGGTGTCTACCCCATAAATACCCTCCCCCAGCATGCACAGCGAGGCTCAACCCTCCTGATTGGCTGCTGGGGAAGAGCACCCAAACCTCGACTCCACTGCTGCCACCCATCGTCCTGGGGTAGGAACTACACCCCAGTAACAATAGCCAGCTCACAGCACAGCCAAGCTGAGACAGAGACCAGATTTAAACATAATGATTGAATCAGAGTTACTTAACACTCTGATTCCCCTCTAAATTTAACTAGCACCGGTACCTTTTAAGTAACCAGGCACTACACATATTATCCCAATCCCCCCTCCTCCGAAAACAAAATCCTTGATTATATCCCTGTCTAGCCTAAACCAAGAGAGAAAAAAAAAAAGAGAACCCCGCATCTCCCCCCCACCCCCTCGCTATCCCCTCTCCTTCTGTCCCCCTCCCAGTGGGGTGATGGGCACCCCCTTCCCATTTCAAAGATAGGGCGGACTCATTCCCCTCCTAACAACCTCCTCCCTTCTTCCGAATACTGTCATGACCCGGGTTGTATTCGAGCCGGGATCTTCCTGGTCGCTTAAACCATAGCCTTACCTGTTGTGCTACCGAAGAGATCTAGACCTTGGGAATGTCCTTACTGTGTTCAACACTACATCTTACTCACTAGCTCCACCTGCTGCCAGCTGTGGACAATTCTCAATCTGGACAGCCTTTAAATAGGAAGTGAGGTCATCACTCAGTGCCCGTTTATTTGGATTACTTCCCTGGGTGTTTTGACTTCAGTGATCTTCCTTGTATTGAACTCCTGCCTGATATCCCGACTATTCTACAGCCTGCTGATTTTGTACCTTACCGCCAGATCGTGAATGACCTTAGTCTGCCTGACCCTTCTCCGGATTTTGATTGTGAACTATTTGTCTGACGACGCTTTGCCTGGATCTCAAACATACTACTTCCACTTCGGACACTACCTTTTATAGGTACCTTACATAATAAACGGGCCACAATGGCAGTGGACCCTGCTGAGATTGTTAAGGCGATTACACGTCAGGGACAATTGATCGGAGCTCATGAACAGCATCTTTCTTCTCTGGACGCCAAGTTAGATGAACTTTGCACCATGCTCAAATCTTGTTTGCCTGGTTCCTCTGCAACGGTCCAGATTCCGGATCCTACTCCTGCTACGATCCAACCCGCCTCTACTGTACCACCAAAACTTTCCTTGCCTGACAAGTTTGGTGGTGATACTGAGGACTGCAGAGGCTTTTTAAATGTTTGCCATTTGCATTTCCGCAACAACCCTGCGACTTTTAGCACTTCGTCTGCCAAAGTGACTTTTGTAATTTCCTTGTTAAAGGGGAAGGCCCTGGCCTGGGTCTCTCCTTATTTGGAACGCAACGATCCTGTACTCCAAGATGCTGACAAATTTATGGCCTCTCTCCAGATTGTATTTGACAAGCCAGGCAGAGCTTCTGCAGCTGAGTACTCCCTCTTGGACATACAACAAGGCACCAGATCTGTGGCACAGTATGCTATTGAGTTCCGTACCCTTGCTGCTGAGACTAATTGGGACTCAAGGGCATTACGTGCAGCCTTCCGAAAAGGTCTTACGGATCGCATTAAGGACGAATTAGTCTATAAGGATCTCCCAGAAGACCTTGAGAAATTCATAGAGCTGTGTGTTCGTCTGGATGTCCGGTACCATGAAAGGTGCCAAGAGAGACTTAGAACCCGCAAGTTTCCTAGGTCAGTTTACCATTTGGCCCCTAACTTCCAAGCACCACCTCAGCCAGAACGTGAAACCTCTGTTGAACCCCAGACACCTGTGGAACCCATGGATGTGAGCCGTCTCCACCTAACTGAGTCAGAGAAACAAAGGAGGCGTTCATTGGGCCTATGCCTGTACTGCGGACTTAAAGGACATTTAGTATCTGTCTGCCCCTCTCGTCCAGTAAAAGGCAGGGTCTAACCAGTGTTGGAGGAGCTGGCTTAGACCTTACAGGTAGATCCTCCAAGACCAAGATTACTGTTCCGGCTACTATCCATTTATCTTCTAAGCTTGTTTTCTGCAAGGCTTTTGTGGATTCCGGAGCTGCGGGCATATTCTTGGACTACACTTTTGCAAGAAAGAACAACATCCCGTTTGTTCCTAAGTCTAGACCCCTGAACATTACCACCCTGAATGGACAGCCCTTGGGAGATGGCATTGTGAAATTCGAGACTACGACAATTCACTCTGCAGGTAGGCCTCCTCCACAAAGAGGAAGTTGTCTTGTCTCTTATTGATTCTCCGCTTCTGCCTATCATCCTTGGTTACCCATGGTTACAACTTCACAACCCTTCTTTTGATTGGGAAAATGGAGAACTAACCTCCTGGGGATCGTCCTGTCGCCTTCGCTGTTTTTCTCAACCCAAAAGACTTTCTGCTTGCATGTTGGCTCCTGTGACTATCCCACCTAGCTTGCCTCGTGAATACCATGACTTTGCAGACATATTTTGCAAGCAAAAGGCAGAGGTGTTACCTCCACATCGTCCTTTTGACTGTACAATTAAATTGATTCCCAGAGCACCTCTTCCCAAAGGAAAGACCTACCCCCTGTCTCTGCCTGAACAAAACTCTATGGAGGCATACGTAAGAGACAACTTGGAAAGAGGTTTTATCTGACCCTCTTCTTCTCCAGTAGGAGCAGGTTTCTTCTTCGTTGAAAAGAAAGATGGGGGCCTTCGACTATGCATAGACTATCGGGGGTTAAATCAAATCACCGTAAAGGACTCCTACCCTTTGCCACTCATTCTTGAACTATTTGATGTACTTAAGGGGGCTGTTATATTCTCCAAACTAGACCTACGAGGGGCTTATAACCTGATTCGAATTAATGAGGTGGACGAGTGGAAGACAGCATTCAACACGCGTAATGGACACTTTGAATATTTGGTCATGCCATTTGGCTTGTGTAACACACCTGCTGTCTTTCAACGTTTCATGAATGAAATTTTTCATGATTTCAGCAACCGTTTTGTGATCATCTACTTGGACGACATTTTAATCTTTTCCAAGACTCTTCTAGAGCACATCTTGCATGTGAAACAGGTATTACAACGGCTTAGAGAAAACCATCTTTATGCAAAAATCGAGAAATGCAGTTTCCATCAAAGCTGTATTCCTTTCCTTGGGTACATCATAAGTGCTGACGGTTTCCAAATGGACCCTCAAAAACTTTCCGCTGTCTTGCAATGGCCACAACCGACCTCTTTAAGAGGACTCCAAAGCTTTTTAGGGTTTGCAAATTACTACAGACGCTTCATTAAGAGTTTTGCCTCCATTGCGGCACCCCTTACTGCCATGACTAAGAAGGGTACAAATTGCAAGGTGTGGTCTTCAGAAGCAAAATCAGCTTTCCAGCGATTAAAGGACATGTTCAGTAAAGCTCCAATTCTTCAGCATCCAAATCCTGACCTCCAGTACATTGTTGAGGTTGATGCCTCTGAGGTTGGAGCAGGTGCTGTACTCTCCCAGAGACAGCCAAAGTCTGGTAGAATCCATCCAGTAGCTTTTTTCTCTAGAAAGTTTTCTCCGGCAGAGATGAATTATGATGTTGGGAATCGAGAACTACTGGCCATCAAATTGGCATTGTCTGAATGGCGAAATTTTCTGGAAGGGGCTCCCAAACCTTTTACTATCCTCACTGACCATAAAAACCTGCTGTATCTTCAGACTGCTAGACGTCTGAACTCACGTCAGGCTCGATGGGCTCTGTTGTTCTCCCATTTTAATTTTGTCCTTTCTTACGTTCCAGGGCATAGAAACAAAAAAGCTGATGCTCTTTCCAGACAGTTCGCTTCCTCTGAAGAAGATCAACCAGCCGAGCAGTATATAATCCCACCTCTACGGCCCTTTCCCAACAGCTACAAGAAACCCAGAATCGTGTTCCCCAGGGCTTGAAGATACCACCAGGTCGCCTGTACGTAGCCCCTAGTCTCAGAAAACCTATACTCCTCTGGGCACATGATGGCGTGTTATCCGGTCATCCTGGTGTCACCATCACTCTTAAGACCTTGCAGCGTCATGTCTGGTGGCCTCTTATGAAAAAAGATGTTACTGACTATGTGGCTGCCTGTCCAACTTGTGCTGCTAATAAAGTACCCCGCACATTACCTGCTGGACTGTTACATCCACTTCCGGCACCTCGCCAGCCTTGGACCCATTTGACCATGGACTTCATTGTAGACTTACCCAAGTCCGAGGGCATGACTGCTATATGGGTCACAGTGGATCGCTTTTCCAAAATGTCTCATTTTGTGCCGCTCCTGAGATTACCTACAGCGAAAGCATTGTCCACTCTTTTCCTTTCCCATATTGTAAGACATCATGGCATACCTACCAATGTCATCTCAGACCGCGGATCCCAGTTCGTTTCCCGATTCTGGAGAGCGTTCTGCAAGAAACTGGGAGTAATGCTCTCACTCTCTACCTCACATCACCCTCAAACTGATGGTCAAACCGAACGCATGAACCAGACCCTAGAAACCTACCTTCGACATTATGTCAATGCCTTACACTCCAACTGGTCTAAGTATTTGCCTTTAGCTGAGTTCGCCCTAAATTCCCGTTGGCACAGTGCTCTTCATACCACACCATTCTACGCAGCCCTAGGCTATCACCCTCAGACTTTTCCCCTACTTCAGCCTTCTTCTGGTGTACCAGCAGCAGATCAGCGGGTGAAAAATATTCTACTAGATTGGAAGAAGATTCGTTCATTACTGCGGAAGTACACACTTTTTTCCAACAGACGAAGACGCCATATACCTCCATATGTGGTGGGGGACAGAGTTTGGCTATCAACCAAGTATGTGAGACTGAAACAACCTTCTACCAAATTGGGCCCTCGATTCATTGGTCCTTACAGGATCATTGCTCGAGTTGGACCAGTTTCCTATCGCTTAAAATTACCTTCTTCTCTCCGGATACATCCCGTGTTCCACGTTTCCCTCCTCAAAAAAGCAATTTTCAACCGCTACTCCAGATCACAACAGCTACCTCCTCCTGTTCTTGTTGATGGACAAGATGAGTTTGAAGTCTCCAAGATTCTTGATTCCAGAAGACAGGGCCGTGGCCTTCGGTATCTGGTTCATTGGAAGGGGTATCCTGTCACAGACCGCTCCTGGGTTCCAGCCAAAGATCTGCATGCCCCTTCTCTTATACGAGACTTCCATACCTCGTTTCCCACTAAGCCCCGCTAGGCCCCCGGAGGGGTCCATTAGGGAGGGGGCCCTGTCATGACCCAGGTTGTATTCGAACCGGGATCTTCCTGGTCGCTTAAACCATAGCCTTACCTGTTGTGCTACCGAAGAGATCTAGACCTTGGGAATGTCCTTACTGTGTTCAACACTACATCTTACTCACTAGCTCCACCTGCTGCCAGCTGTGGACAATTCTCAATCTGGACAGCCTTTAAATAGGAAGTGAGGTCATCACTCAGTGCCTGTTTATTTGGATTACTTCCCTGGGTGTTTTGACTTCAGTGATCTTCCTTGTATTGAACTCCTGCCTGATATCCCGACTATTCTACAGCTTGCTGATTTTGTACCTTACCGTCAGATCGTGAATGACCTTAGCCTCCCTGACCCTTCTCCGGATTTTGATTTTGAACTATTTGCCTGACGACGCTTTGCCTGGATCTCAAGCATACTACTTCCACTTCGGACACTACCTTTTACAGGTACCTTACAAATACATATATAAATTCCATGTTGTCAATTTTTTTGTGTATTGCTCTTTCTTATCTTGGGCCAGGAGCACCAAGTCCTCTATGGCCCCCAAAATGTAATTTCTATTGAAATCAATGGCAATGCATCAAACTGTATCCCGACATGTGTTGTTGTGAGTTTTCAGTGTCATTGAAATGCAGTTTGTAATAAATGTGTGTCATCAATAAATGTTAATTCATGTCATGATGCATTTACAGGCATCACGGTGCGTCAACATTCATCATGACATGCATCCCAACATGTCAACATCTTAAATGTTTTCTCCATAGATTTAGACAACTTTCACCTAGGATCCACATGTTTCTAGTTGAATACTATTAGAGAAATGTGTGAATTTTAGGCCCACTTGTGGTTAAGGGAATGGGGGTTTGGGGGGCAGTAAAGATGTGCGGTTGGGCTGCGTTTTTACCACCCCACAACAGTTTCCCCGTTAAGCTGCAAAGGCAGTTAAGAGGGTTACATTTGGAATAAAATGATCTCCGCTATCACATTCACCAGGCAGTACCACCGACATACAGTACCCATTCAACTAAATGGGGGTACCTCACAATTGCATGCAGTGCAAACAGTTGTGGTGCAGGGTTTAAGAGGTTAAGACAGGCAGCAAGAAGGCAATAAAACATCACCTGTCAAAAGGCTTCTTAAGAGTGATCCAAATGTGGAAACCCCTTTGTAAATGAGGTCTTAGGTAAAAGCTTTTGGAATCTTGACTTATAACCTTTATTTAAATATATCGCTCACCCCCGAAGGAGCCGCTGATTAGTTTGGGATCGGCGTACTAAGTTGACCTCTTGTTTTTGTCTAGGGTGACATTTGTGAGTGTGGATAAAGAGTGAGTGTCCAGACATCAAATAAGTTTTCAATGCTTTATTCCAAGGCCCAACACAGCCAACATCAACATGGCACACAATAGAGAAAGGGTTGATGAGCAAGGAGAGAACTTTGGTATCAGGCCTTGGATATGAAGGAGAGCAAGCCCGCTCTCGGCAATAATTAAGCTCAACTCGTCGCCACTCCAGCCAGAGTGGGTAAAGTGCCCCCGGACAGGCGATTGTCATAGGCCTGGCAGCCGGAGCGCCACTTGCAAATCACTGGGAGGAAACAGGCCTCTGCCACAGGCTTAGCAACTTGAGATATAAGAGATTAAATTGAGTGAATCCTCCCAGTCAGTTCAAATAGTGTCACCAATCGACAGCTTTAAGCATACCTGTCATGCAGTGTGGTGACGGGATCCCCGATGGTTCGTCTAGGCCTCCTGGACAACCTCTAGTTCTAGGTTCTCCCCGAGCCGATACCCATCGCACAGCTCCCAGCCTAGGATCCTCTCAGCAGAGGGTTTGGGACCCAGCAAGCCGCTGGGGCCCCTCTCAATGTTATGTTGAGGCTCTGCATGGTGCGCAACCTCTGTGAAGTAGGCCACGGTGGCGGGGCCCATGGATGCATGCACCCTGAAGGTGGATGCCGCACCTGGAACTCGGGCCCTGCACAGAACAGAACAACTAATGGCCGTTGCCACAGATATACCCCCCCCCCCCAGCATGCCCAAACAAGGGAAACACTCCTCTCATTGGCTGCTGGGGAAGGTGGGTCTGTCAGAACCCCTCTAGCGCCAACTGTCGCCCAGGGGTGGTAACGCACCCCTGGAGCGCAGACTGAGCTACAGGACAGTTCTGAATTGACAACAGCCCAAATTTCAATAAATTGTGAATGGGAGTAAACTAATCCTCCCATTCCCCATTAACTTTAGCGTAGCGCCCATACTGAAAGTAAGGGGGCGCTACATAATTTTTTTTCCTAATATATATTTATTACATTTTTCACGAATGAACAGGGTCAACATAATATGACAGTATTTGCAGAGTAGGGGGTCGCAGCCTCCTAAAAAAGACATGGAATATAATACATAACATAAATGCAACTTTAGATTTGACAACTCATAACAGATGTATTCCCTCGCCTCAGTGTTGCAGGGTTGCGGCGGGCTGAAGTTCCCCCCCATGCCATGTAACAGTACACCCCTGCTTCATTCCATATACGGTACCGTAAAAATTGAAATACATAAAATAAAATGAAAAACCAGAATAGAAAAGAAAAAATAGCTTGTATTGCAAAACACTCGTTAACCGTGTTACTCAATCCAAGATTCCACTGTACAACTATGGAGAAAAATGAGATGTGAGGCTTCAACTGGACCTTAAGGGGCATTAAACCACTTGCTGACCTCTGTACATAGATATGTCCTGTCAGCAAGTGGTTATACAAGCTCATGGCAGCAACTGCAGCCATGAGTTTGGTGTAATTTTTACAGCCGATGATCAGCTATTTAGAAAAAGTGATCTCGCCAGCTCTACAGCCACCGATCAATTTAATGGCACTGAGTTCCTTCGGGGAGCCAGGGACCATGGTAAACAGACAGAATAGCTAAACTCAGAGGAGATGGAGGAACACCCGTAACTAAAAGTTAGAGCACGTCACTAGATTGCTCTTTATGTTTGAATTAATGTCATGTGACTACACATTTTAGTGGTAGTTGCTCATGCATGTATATTGTAGCAGGGAGATGGCTATCAGAAGACACTGTGCAACATTGTTTCAGTGAGCCTGTTTCCCTCGAGTGCCAGCTAGGGCCCCTTTCACACTACTGCGACTTTAAAGTCGTGCGATTTTACCGCGATTCGTGGTCACGATTTCAGGGAATGCCTGTGTAAGTGGCATCAAAATCGGACCAAAGTAGTGCAGGGACTACTTTGAAGTCAGAACGACTTGAAGTCGTACAAATATGAATGGTAGTCATTGGAAATCATGGGAAACGACTTGTCATGCTACTTTGCCATCACAAATCGTGGGACAAGTCGTATAAGTGTGAAAGGGGCCTAGACTCTGTCATCACATCCTGCCAAGAGAGTGATTACTACCAGGGAGCAAAGCATACAGGGAATTGTAGTCCCAGGACTCAAGTTTCAGATTGAACGGTATGGAACTACAAGAGCCAGCATGCGCTGGGGAAAAGGAATCAAAGACTCCATCTTGTTTGCCTGAGGAAATTCAGTTACCACAAGGCAGGAGAAGGGACTGGACTTAGGGGAGAGGTGTTGCCTCCTTGATCAGTCCACTGTATTGTTCGAGGCATCCACAGCCGATCAAGGACATCCTGTAGAGCAGTGTTTCTCAATTCCAGTCCTCAGGCCCCCCCAACAGGTCAGGTTTTCAGGATTTCCATTATTTTGCACAGGTGATTTGATCAGTTTCACTGCCTTAGTAATCACCACAGCCTTTTCATCTGAGGGAAATCCTGAAAACCTGACCTGTTGGGGGGGCCTGAGGACTGGAATTGAGAAATACTGCTGTAGAGAGAGAGAGGGATCCCAGGTGCATATCTGTAGCACCTGTGTACTTTCAGTCCAGGTGCTATGTTAAATTTAGAGGGGGATGAGAGAGTTACTTTGCTCTCATCCATGTTGATTTGGTTAAATTAGGTTTCTGCCAGGCTGGGTTGTCCTGTGGTTCCATTCTGTGTTCCAAAGATACATTTCCATCTTTGGATAGCAGGTGGCGCCAGAGGAGTCCAGGCGGAGGCCTCTTTCTCCAGCAGCCAATCAGAGGAGTGTTTCCCTCGCAGGGCATGTTGGGGGAGGGTATTTCTTGGGCAGACGCCATTTTGTGGGGTTCGTCTTCGCCCGTTCCTGGTTCCAGGTGCGGCACCCACCTTTGGGGTGTGTGCACAATCACGCGCCCCCGGCGAGATGGCCTACCAGGCCGGGGCGCACGTGCTAAGCGGAGTTCCCAGTCCTGGGCCCTCATGTCCCAGAGCAACTGAAGCTGCAAAGGGGCCCCTGTGGCTTACTGGGTCCCCACATTCTATGAAGAAGACCCCAGGCAAGTTGTGCTGTTCAGTGGGGAGTTGGTCTGAGGTGAGCCCAGAGGCAGGTGATCCAGTAGGGCTTAGACAATCCATCGGGGATCTGGGTGGCCAGACACTGAGAAGTTGTATGCTGCAACTTGTCAGTCGGTGACCCCAAAATCAAGAAGTCTGCCTGAGGGAGATTCAGGCAAATTATATTCGCTGAGAGGATTCGTTCTATTATCTACATTCCTGAGTAAAGGGCCTGTGGCAGAGGTTTCACTCCTAATTCTAATTCCATTAGAGCCAAGTCGGTGGCAGAGACTTGTTCCTTCTCAAGAGTTCCAAGTGTTACTCTGGCTGCCGGGTCGGTGTGAGAGGCCTGTCCGGGTACACTTTATCCACTCCGGCTGGAGTGGCGCCTTGAGTTAAAGTCCCATTGGAGGCAGGACTGCTTCCGTTATCCATAGGCCTGAATCTGCAAATTCTCCTTTCACCAACCTTTCTCTATCTACCTCAAGTTGACTGTTTGACATGTTGGGCAAGAAATAAAAGCACTGAAAACGACACCCTGCTGTTTGGACATTCCGTTATTGCATCATCATCATCATCATCCCTAGACACATCACAGAGGTAACATAACATGCCGTCCCAATCTAACCAGCGGCTCCTGAGGGGGTATCGCTACTTATCTATGTGCACCTGCATCGACAGTGTGAAGTGTTTCAGTGTGAGGCGACCAGTCAGGTCACCAGTAGAGTCGGCCCGTTTTCAGAATGTTCGTTTGGGCCTGACCGCAGAATTTGGCGAGAGGGCATTTGCCCATTTACAGGAAACAAAAAAACTGCACACAGAGTTGTTTTACTTTGCCTATCCGGCTTTTTTAGACACTGTATACAGATACCATAGCTCTTAGTCACCTTGCTGACACCTGTAGTGACACAGGACACAAAGCCATTCAGAAACAGAGACACTATATACAGACACCATTGTCCTTTCACCTTGCTGAGAAAGATCCTGAATTCTTTATTTGATAAACCAAACCATTTGTGCTGTTTGGCCCTGCTACTCAGGAATTTAAGTGCACCAAGGAGAGATTTAGATAGAATCGTCTATCTGTATGCCCGGCGTAACGTATCTCAGATACGTTACGCCACCGTAATTTAGGGTGCAAGTTCTGTATTCAGAAACAACTTGCGCCCTTAGTTACGGCGGCGTAACGTATCTGTGTCGGCGTAAGCCCGCCTAATTCAAATGTGGATGATGTGGGCGTGTTTTATGTATATTAACCACTTGCCGTCGCCGCACCGTCATAATACGTCCACAAGGTGGCTCTCCTAGGCGAGATCACGTATTATGACGTCCTACCTTTTAGCCGCCACTAGGGGCGCACGCGCGCCGCCGGAGGTGCGCGCGCACGCCCCCCGCTCGCCCCCGACTCCCGTGCGTGTGCCCGGCGGGCGCGATCGCCGCCGGGCACACGCGATCGCTCGGTACAGAGCGGGGAACGGGAGCTGTGTGTGTAAACACACAGCTCTCGTTCCTGTCAGCAGGGGAAATGCTTTTCTTCGGTTCATACAATGTATGAACCGAGGATCAGTGTTTCCCCTAGTGAGGCCACCCCCCCCCCACAGTAAGAACACACCCAGGCATACTTAACCCCTTCCCCGCCCCCTAGTGTTAACCCCTTCACTGCCAGTGGCATTTTTATAGTAATCTAATGCATTTTTATAGCACTGATCGCTATAAAAATGCCAATGGTCCCAAAAATGTGTCAAAAATGTCCGAAGTGTCCGCCATAATGTCGCAATACCGAAAAAAAAATCGCTGATCGCCGCCATTACTAGTAAAAAAAATATTAATAAAAATGCCATAAAAATACCCCCTATTTTGTAAACGCTATAACTTTTGCGCAAACCAATCAATAAACGCTTATTGCGATTTTTTTTTACGAAAAATATGTAGAAGAATACGTATCGGCCTAAACTGAGGAAAAAAAATGTTTTTTTATATATTTTTGGGGGATATTTATTACAGCAAAAAGTAAAAAATATTAATTTTTTTCAAAATTGTCGTTCTATTTTTGTTTATAGCGCAAAAAATAAAAAACGCAGAGGTGATCAAATACCACCAAAAGAAAGCTCTATTTGTGGGAAAAAAAGGACGCCAATTTTGTTTGGGAGCCACGTCGCACGACCGCGCAATTGTCTGTTAAAGCGACGCAGTCCCGAATCGCAAAAAGTACTCTGGTCTTTGGGCAGCAATATGGTCCGGGGGGTAAGTGGTTAACTGTGACCCCGCGTATTTGATGTTTTTTACGAACGGCACATGCTCGAAATTCCGCCGCAAATCGTCATTGCTTTCGACGTGAACGTAAATGACATACAGCCGTATTCGCGAACGACTTACGCAAACAACGTAAAAATTTCAAAACTCGGCGCGGGAACGACGGCCAACACTAGCTACGCCTCATATAGCAGGGGTAACTATACGCCGAAAAAAGCCGAACGTAAACAACGTAAAAAAATGCGCCGGACGTACGTTTCTGAATCGGCGTATATAGCTAATTTGCATATTCCTCGCGTAAATCTATGGAAGCGCCACCTAGCGGCCAGCGTAAATATGCAGCCTAAGATACGACGGTGTAAAACACTTACGCCGGTCGGATCTTAGGGAAATCTATGCGTAACTGAGTCTATGAATCAGGCGCATAGATACGACCGGCCGGACTCAGAGATACGACGGCGTATCTGGAGATACGCCGCCGTATCTTCTATCTGAATCTACCCCATAGTGTTTATTGTTGGGCCTGTGGTGTCAGGAGTCTGAAGGGAGAGGTCTGACATAAGAGGGTCATTCTTCTGCTCTTCTCCTGCCTGGACTCATAGAGACAATTTACAGATACAGATTGCCATATTGTGATTTATTGTTATTGAAGTGTTTGTCTCTGCTCTTGGGTTTATTCTCAGGTTGGGAATCCCCTAATAGCAGCCTGAATACAGTATTGAGCTACATTGCTCTGGGTCTTAGTTATTATTGTTCAACTGATTCACTCGACATATGTGCATCGTTAAGGCTCGTACACACGATAGGTTAAACTGATGAAAACGGTCTGATGGACCGTTTTCATCGGTCCAAACCGATCGTGTGTGGGTGCCATAGGTTATTTAACCTTCGGTTAAAAAAAAGCAAACTTGCTTTAAAATTTACTGATGGATTGCTAACCGATAGGTCAAAACCGATCGTTAGTATGCAAAATCATCGGTTAAAAACCCACGCATGCTCAGAATCAAGTCGACTCATGCTTGGAAGCATTGAACTTTTTCAGCACGTCGTTGTGTTTTACGTCACCGCGTTCTGACACAATTGTTTTTTTAACTGATGGTGTGTAGGCGCGACGGACCATCAGTCAGCTTCATCGGTTAACCTAAGACAACTGTCCTTCAGACAGTTTTAATCGGATGGACTGATCGTGTGTACGAGGCTTTACTGTTCATTACTTTTCCACAGAACCCTCACAGTATAGACAATTTTTGTGTTTTATCATAACGTGTGTGTTTCTCATTGGTCCTTGCACTTACACTATTGCTAGGTGTGCCACAGGGGGCTGAGACTGTTATTGGGGTTGAGTACGCAACAAATATACTTAAAGTGGAGGTCCACCTGAATTTTTTTTTAATTAAAAGCCAGCAGCTACAAACACTACAGCTGCTGACTTTTAATAAATGTCCTGGTTGCCCGCAATGTCGGCAGCCAAAGCCGAGCAATCGCTCGTCTCTCAGCTGCCCCCACAGCCATCCTCGGTGAGGGAATCAGGAAGTGAAGCGTTGCGGCTTCACTATCCGATTCCCTACAGCGCATGCGCGAGTCACGCTGCACGTCCTCACTGGTTCCCGCTGTCTCCTGGGACCAGTGTGTTTCCCAGAAGACAGCAGAGGGGGCGGGAAGGGGTGTGACTCCTGCGGAAGTTTATGCCCGGAAGGAGGTGCTATACAGGTATCTGCACCCCCCTCCCCCTGAAAGGTTCCAAATGTGACAGCGGAGGGGGGGAGGGTTCCAAAAAGCGGAGGTTCACTTTTTGTGTGTACCTCCGCTTTAAGCGGCTCCTGCGGGGGGGTAGTGCTATAATATTTTGAAAATGTTTGTAGTGTTAGTTAATCAGGAGCAGGGTATTTGTTTTCTTTGCTTTATACATATCCCCATTGCCCACCTTCAGCACTACAATAATATTTGTACTTGGAGTCTCCACATGGACTGAGGATGCGAACATGGAAAGATAACCTGAACAAGACCTGAGAGTGTGCCGAATGGTCACGTGGTCAGTATGCCTAAAAGTGGGCATACCCAAGTATGAAATGAATAAATGAAATGAAATAAAAAAGGGGGAATGGGAGGGTGGGGAAAACCGAAAGGTCCGGCCGTGGGGAAGGAGAAAGGAGGGCGGGTTTATGAACCCCCCGACTCCTCCTACAAATTCAGGCCAGCCTACGGCCGGCCTTCCCATTTGTACTTGGAGTCTCCACATGGACTGAGGATGCGAACATGGAAAGATAACCTGAACAAGACCTGAGAGTGTGCCGAATGGTCACGTGGTCAGTATGCCTAAAAGGGGCCAAAAAAGCAAAGGACACAGGGGTACATGATGAATATGTTTAATGCAAGAAAACGACAACCTAATCAGTAAGGTGCATGAAAGCACGAGCCATCTCAACCTGCGGATCTGGAATATATCTGGCATAGCAAGCCGAATTCCACCTCCCCAACTTTCTGATGATGTGGGCCGGGATCCCCTGATGGGATGCTGCCGAGGCTGCCCCAATCCTGAATGAGTGACCCGACCGGTTTGCTGGGTTCAACCCCAACCTAGCCCACAACGTGCGGCAGTGGCTGGAGAACTGGGCCGTCGTGAGGGGAGCCACCGGGAAAGGGAGCAAGGGACTGTCCATGGGTTTGTTGCCAATCAACGCCCTGAGCTGATCTAGCACCATCACGGGGCACCACGACCCGCCAGTCTCGAAATACGTCACATTGGTGCCAGCCCCCACCTGCTGGGTCTTGCAAGCTGTCAAAAGTAAATTATAACAGTGTGGATGTCTGCCCAACTGACTGACCGTAAGGACCCGGGAACCAGGACCGGAACGGCAAAATTCGCCTGGCCTGAGGAACCCAAAAAAGGCTAAGTAAATGGCTGCTTTCAGCACCCCACTGAGGAACCTCCCGAACGGCAGCCCATCCAGCAACCCGGACATGCCACGGAAAATGTGCCCTGTGACTGGGAGACGGCAAGTGGTAACTGGAGGACACCTCCTCTGGACACCCCTTAATGCAGCCTTGATGATGTGGGCTGAAAAAGGGGAAGGACGATTGGGATCCTGCAGGGACAGGTGGTGCTGCACCCCGGCGAGGTATGTCCTGATGGTGCCATGAGACAACCTCAGCCGAGTGTGGCAGTGAGTGACAAACGCCAACAAATAGCTGACATCGATGCCGTTGCCACAGGGGTGCAAAGACTAAAAGACCAGGAAGGCCTTCCAGGCCGTGGCGTAAGCCTTCCTGGTGTTGCTCGCCAGAGACGCCCCAACTAATTCTGCCGCTTCGCGCAAGAGGGTGTCTAGTCCAGCATTAGCAGAGATGCCCGTGGGGATGGTGTGGCCTGTGCATCGGCATGCGGGACCTGTAGAAAGAAAGATGGGAAATTGAGCCGAGAAAGGGCATCAGCCGCACCATTCTCCACCCCACTGATAAACCTGCATAGGAAATGGAACTTGTGACGCAGGGACAACCAGATTAACCTGCGTACCAAGGACATGATAACCAAGGACCGCGACCTTCCCTTGGTGATGATCTCCACGGCCGCCTGATTGTCCGTGGAGAACACCACTGTCTGCCCTGCCCATGAACTGCCCCACACCCAGGCTGCGGCCACTATGGGGTAGATCTCAAACAAGGCAGATGATTCCGTGAACCACGGAATGGCCAAAACCTCCTCCGGCCAGGGACCTGCCAACCAATGGGTGCCAAAAATAGCAGCGTAACCCACCGTGGCCGCCGCGTCAGTTCCTACCTGGGGAGAGGAGCAAGACTCCCCAGGAATGAACATAGCGACCCCATTCCAATATTGGAGGAATTCGTCCCACATGCGAAGGTCTGCCAACGCGGCTGCGTCCAGTTTGACCCGTGAGTCCGAATCTGGTGCTGATGGCAGCAAGGCTAACAACCTGGAAATAAAAGATCTACCCTGCGGGATAATACGCATGGCGAAATTTAACATGCCCAGGAGAGACAACAACTCCACCCTGGTACAAACCCGAGAGACCGAGAAGGTGTGAATACACTCTCTGATCCTGGCGAGTTTGTCAGCCGGGAGCCTGGCTTGCATGGCTTTGGTGTCCAAAATGACCCCCAAAAAGGTGAGAGTCCACGCCGGGCCCTGAAGTTTTTTGGTAGCCAGGGGCACATTGAGTGCAGAAAAAACTGCCAGTAGTTTCTGCAAATCCAAGGGGGCGCGATGAGGAGGAAGTCATCCAGGTAATGGATGACCGCATGACATCGCTCCTTATGGACGAGAATCCACTCAAGCGCTTTGGCAAACACATCGAAAAGCCATGGACTGCTTTTGGACCCGAAGGTGAGTCTGGTGGCAAAATAGTACAACTCTCTCCACTTGATCCCGTGCCACTGCCAGAGTGACGGCGTGATCGGGAGGAGTTTGAAGGCGTCCGCTATGTCTGCCTTGGACAGCCAGGCGCCCTGCCCTACCTCGATGACTCGCTGGATGGCCTGATCTATCGACGCATATTTAAGGGAAAACTCTTCCGATGGAATTAATGAATTGAGGCTGGGAACAGCGGAGCAATGAGGGGCGGACAAGTCATAGATTAATCTTTGTTTATTTGAGAATTTTCCCTTGACCAGACCCAACGGGTTGACCCTCCAAGCCTGGAAAGGAGACACAGCGAAAGGGCCGATGACAAAACCCTTGTCCAGTTCGGACTGTAGTAAGGTGTCCACCGCCCCCAAGTCCCCGCAACATGACCTGAGATTGGGACATTCGAAGGTCTGCAGTGGCAATGTAATGAACCCGGTGTGGAAGCCGTGAGTGAAACCCTCCACCAAAAAAGGGCCTAGCTCTGCGGATGGGTGGGAGGACAGCCAGTCCTGCAGCAACCCAACTTTGATGCGGCTCAGTCAACTATTTTTTATCAGCCTCAGTGAACAGGTAGACTTCGGATGGGCCCTGAAGCATCCTGAACAGATATGTAGCAACCGGCACTGACCGTAGTTGCAGACCCCATGGTTAAAATTGTTGCAAATAGGGGATTTCCCCAAATACTGGATAGGCCGGCCCAATTTGTCAACAGTGGGTGCCTGCGCAGGTGCTGGGAGAGACCCGGGGAATGCTCTGGAAGTGCCCGGGAGAGCCGAAGCTTCCGAGTTGGGGCACCAATAGGCCGTGTGGGATGACGACTGGCAGGTGGCGCAAACCGGTGACCTCAACCCCGCAAAATGGCGGCAGAACAGTTCCATATCTACATGGCTCCAAACTGCCACCACCTGGTGCTGGGCCCACAAAGCGGCCGCTTTGGCGGAAAATGAACGGTGGTAGTCATAGAACGCCGAGCCTCCGAATTTGTGACCCAACTCCACAACAGCGTAAAGATAGTGGTCCAACTCTTCTCTTCTGAGGGAGCTCGCAGAGCAGACTACATCCCTAAACAAGCTGAACGCCAGCACGAACTCGGGGATAGAAAGCTTCCGGTTCAGTCTATGATCCCTGGCTTTAATGATCACAGAAACGTCCCCACAGGCGTAGGACTTGTTGTCAGCCATGTCATGAGTGGCTATCAACAAGGACGCCAGGTTGACGTCCTTCCCATCAAGGATGTCCTTCCTGATGCCTGCCGGGATGAAATGCGCTGGGGTGACAGAAGGGACACCGGGACTGGTACCTGATAGCGGAGGCCCAGGAATCGTGGGAGCCTCAGGGACTACCAAGACCTCCGGAACAGCCGGGACCCCTGGGGCAGGAACTGGGCTGGCCTCCTGCACTTCCACCCTGGCCCTCAGGTCCTGAAAAGAGCCCGCTAGGGAGTTGAGGGTGGAATGGATTTGCGTCAGGGATGCGGCCATGGCCCGAAGAGTGACCTGTTCCGCGCTGTCTGTACTGGCCGGGGAGAGGAACAAAAGTCTGAACAGCTCGGCTTTGCGTGCCGAAGCCGGGTGGGAAATGCCCCTGCGCCGCAACTCTGCAATCAATCTTGGCACGGTCCAGGCTCTCAAGGTAGGCGTGGAGCCCCGATCTGACCCCCTCGCCGACCCCCTAGCTGAAGCAGGGGAACCCGAGACGAACTCCTCGATATCCGCTGCTTGCGACATGCCCTGAAAATTGATGGAAAACAAACACCGTGACAGAGCCTTCCACAGACCAATAAAGAAAAACACCGCCCAATCCCCCCCCCCCACTCTTGAACCCACCTAACCTGGATCGGAACGAACCTAATCCCCCCCCCCCACTGGGAGGGCCGAGCCATCTGCCGACGCAGACAAATTAAAAACGAAACACTCAGGCCCCCCCCGGACCTTGAAACGTGACAGGTCCCAAGCTTTAGGAGCTGCTGAGTAACTATATGGGCGATGAAAAAGGATCCGAACGGGTGAGTAGACTTGCCACTGCTCAAGTCAATTAAAAACGAAGCAACTCAACCCGTTATAACCTAAACGAATTAGGCGACCCTCAGTGGCAGGCAGACCCTTGATGACCTGGGACAGATCGGGTTAGGTTCCCGGAATCCCGGCTTTCCTTTACCGGAAGTCCTTCACCTAACAGGAAAACCTTGCGTCTGGTACCTGAAACAATAGATGCAAGGGACTGAAGCGCGTCAGTCCCCCCTGGACGAACCAGGTACAACGAGTGTGCTACGAAAGTGCCACGTGAAGCATGAAAAGATGGAGAAGGTGACCCATACCAGCCGGTTGAGGAGAACTTGCCACCAACCAAGTCAATTAAGAACGAAACATCTCAAACCGTACAAGCCCACCGTCGTGGTAAATGACTCCCCAGTGGAACCACGACCCCCCCCCCCTTTGCAAAAGTCCGTGCGACTCCCCCCCCCCCCCAAACCTGCGGAAACCCACCCCACCTCCTACTGGTGACACCTGCGTGACCGCTGATTGACGTGGAACCCGCACCCTGCGTGTGAACAATTTGAAAAATGAAACGACATGCCTGACACTCACTGCAACAGTTTTGACACGAAACCCTGTACTTTACGTGAATGAGACTGCACGAAAACAGTCCTGAAACAGAGAAGAAACGATAGCCATGAAGGAAAACGATAGACATGTATCAAAATCAAAATGACAAAATTTACTGAGAGAGATAACAAACGAAATGGAGATTGTACCACGACAGGCGTATCAAAAGCGTACAAACGCATGCGCTCGGCTGGCTTACCTGGCAAGGCACTTCGTTCACCTGGAGTGGTTCACCCCAGGGAGACCAGGACCTCAGCGTGACACCTACAGGGCTCTGTCCCAGCAATACACTTTAACCAGCTGCAGCTTGGAGGGATGCGGAGGATCAACAGATATCTCCTAACTGGGATACATGTATGAAAATTTTAACCACGTGGAGTACTTTTACAGAAACATCCTGCGCAGGGAATAAAAGGCATGAACTGCAGATGAAGTGGTCTCCTTCAAGTAAGAAAAAATAATGCAGAAAACCCTGGTTGCCCTGAGCAAAGCGCCCCCCCCCCCCTCCCAAGGTCTCCTCACCTGCCATGCAGTCAGAGAGCCAGAGAGCCACAGAACCCCCCCCCCCTCCCTCCCACCCAAGGTCTCTTCACCTACCATGCAGCCAGAGAGCCACAGAACCCCCCCCCCCTCCCTCCCACCCAAGGTCTCCTCACCTACCATGCAGCCAGAGAGCCAGAGAGCCACAGAACCCCCCCCCCCCCCCCTTTGCGATTCGATGACGCTGCGTTAGCCAGTAATGAACAAACCTCCCCTCGATACCTGAATGTAGCGGCCGAGCGAGGAGACGGAACCAAAAACCTGCCGCGATCGAGGAGCCGTTGGAGCCGACGGGGCCGTGAGTGGCGTGTGCGCCGAGGAGCCGTGAAGCCTCTGAGCCGCCTCTCCGCCGCGTGGAGCCGGTATGTCGCTTGCCGATGACGTCACGTCGGGGAAAACCGAAAGGTCCGGCCGTGGGGAAGGAGAAAGGAGGGCGGGTTTATGAACCCCCCGACTCCTCCTACAAATTCAGGCCAGCCTACGGCCGGCCTTCCCATGTGTCTCTTAATTATATTGTATTTTCCTCTTAATGTGTACACATTTGTGTTTTTGGTGAATGGAAACCTTGGCTAATTTGTTTCTAATGCAGTGATGATGCCACCTGGCTGAAATGAGGTGAAATTGCATCCCTGAGCATTGAAGTTATGCTAAAGGAAAAAACAAAAAAAGTGATGCTGTTTGTCACTAGCATTTACAAATAATTCCACAGAAATTCGATTTTTTTTGCCTGTTAAGCTGTGCAGCAAAAGTGGCATTTATTGATACAAACTATTTACAGACAGGGGTGCTTACAATTTTCAGCCTTTGTGAAAACATTTAACCCAAAAAGAACATACTGTTCCTGTAATTGCTTATAAAGTGTTAGCAAAAGTTCAGCTTTATTTGTTAGTGACCTGTAAAATCTACTAGTTCATCTTAAAGTGGTTGTAAAGCCTTAAAGCGGAATTCCACCTAAAAGTGGAACTTCCGCTAATTTGTCTCCTCCCCCCTCCAGTGCCACATTTGGCACCTTCCAGGGGGAAAGGGAGCGGATACCTGTCTTTGTCAGGTATCCTGTCCACACTGCCGGGAGACCGGGCCGTGGCGCATTATGTCAGCAGCTCGGCTCCCTTCTCCTTTCCCCGCTGCCAGGCCAGTAGGAGAGCGCAGCAGTACCTCGCTCATGCCTGTCAATGGACACAGCAGCTGGACTCAGGAGTGAGCCAGCACTGGTGCCTCCATGGAAAGCAACTTTCCATGGGGGCACCCGATGAAGAAGAGGGGCCTAGAGTGCCAGTGGTGGACCTAGGAAGAAGAAAACCACTGCACAAAGCAGGTAAGTATAGATAGAGGAGCCACCCTAAAACAATAATGCCGCGTACACACGATCATTTTTCGGCATGAAAAAAACATTGTTTTTCAAAAACGTCATTTAAAATGATCGTGTGTGGGCTTCACATCATTTTTCAGGTTCTGAAAAATGACAAAAAAATTTTTTTCGAACATGCTGCATTTTTTAACGTCGTTTTAAACTATGTCGTTTTTCGGGTTGTAAAAAATGATCGTGTGTGGGCTCAGAAGCAAGTTATGAGACGGCAGCACTCGTTCAGGTAAAACTACCATTCATAATGGAGTAAGCACATTCATCACGCTGTAACAGACAAAAAAGCGCAAATCGTCTTTTACGAACACAGAATCAGCTAAAGCAGCCCAAAGGCGAATGGAACTTCCCCTTTAAAGTGCCGTTGTACGTGTTGTACGTCACCGCGCTTTGCTAGATAATTTTTTTAAAACGATGGTGTGTAGGCAACATCGTTTTAATGATGAAGTTGGGAAAACTTCATTTTTTAGACATGCTGAAAACGACGTTTTTTTTTCATGCTGAAAAATGACCGTGTGTACGCGACATTCAGGCCCGGATTGGCCAATCGGGAGAACCGGGACACTTCCCGCTGGGCTGGTCGGGTTGCGGGCCGCTACCATTTTGTTCAGGGGGGGGGCGCAATCAGCCATGGCCGCTAAACCAGTTTAATCAGTCAGTGTGTGTGTCAGACAGCGCACTGACACTTTACAAACTGTCTGCCCGCCACTGGCGTGCGCGGCGTGACGTCATGCCGGCGGCCAGAGGCGAGGTGAGAGAGGGAGGACTCGAGCAGGGAGCTGTGAGTGTCGGCGCTTGCAGAAGTAAGTCACGACTCACGAGGTGCCTGCTGCGCCTGGCCTGCCTAGAAAACTACTGAAGCCTTCACTCGACTTGATAGTGTGCTGTGTGAAAAGTAAAAAAGTAAGAAGAAACAAGAATGTAATGAAATTATTGTATTAGTGGTTGGGGGGGGGGGGGGGGGATTGGACTGAGGTGACCATAATTTCTTTAATTAAAAATAGCAGTTTAAAAAAAAAAAATATTTTGAGCTTGCCTTCTCTGACTAAAAAAAACCCCCATTAATTGCAGCCTCACTGTGCCACCAAACACAGTCACTGTGCCATCACACGCAACCTCTGTGCCAACACACGCAGCACTGTGCCCATCAAATGCAACACTGTACCATCAATTGTCGCCACTGTGCCATCACATGCAGCCACTGTGCCAACACACACAGCACTGTGCCCATCACACGCAGCCACTGTGCCCATTACATGCAGCCACTGTGCCCATCAATTGTCGCCACTGTGCCATCACATGCAGCCACTGTGCCAACACACGCAGCACTGTGCCATCAATTGTCGCCACTGTGCCATCACATGCAGCCACTGTTTCCATCACACGCAGCCACTGTGCCCATCACACGCAGCCACTGTGCCCATCACACGCAATCACTGTGCCCATTACATGCAGCCACTGTTCACATCACACGCAGTAACTGTGCCCATCAGACGCAGCCACTGTGCCACCATCAATTGTCGCCACTGTGCCCATCAAACGCATCCACTGTGCCCATCAATTGTCGCCACTGTGCTCATCACATGCAGCCACTGTGCCCATCACACGCAGCCACTGTGCCATCACACGCAGCCACTGTGCCCATCACACGCAGCCACTGTGCCCATCACACGCAGCCACTGTGCCATCAATTGTCGCCTATACTTTGAAGTGCAAAGGAGGGCTCGGGGGTCTAAAAGACCATAAAGAGTACCTGTCACCACCTATTACTGTCACAAGGGATGTTTACATTTCTTGTGACAGCAATAAAAGTGATCAAAATGTAAAAAAAAAAAAAACACAATTTAATATTATAAAAAAAAAATTTTTTAAAGCGCCCCCTCCCCGCGAGCTTGCGCAGCAAAGAAAACGCATTCGGAAGTCGCGCCCGTATATAAAAACGGTGTTCAAATCACACGTGAGGTATTGCCGCGATCATCAGAGCGATAGCAATAATTCTAGCACTAGACCTACTCTGTAACTCTAACCTGGTAACCGTAAAAAAAGTTTAAAGCGTCGCCTATGGAGATTTTTAGGTACTGTAGTTTGTCGCAATTCCACGAGTGCGTGCATTTATAAAGCGTGACATGCTTGGTATCTATTTACTCGGCGTAACATCATCTTTCACATTATGCAAAAAAATTGGGCTAATTTTACTTTTTCATTTTTTTTTAATTCATGAAACTTAATTTTTAATAAAGTTTAAAACACCGCCGCACAAATACTGTATGACATAAAATATTGCAACAATCGCCATTTTATTCTCTAGATTCTCTGCTAAAAAATATATATATAATGTTTGGGGGTTCTAAGTAATTTTCTAGCCAAAAATATGGATTTTAACTTGTAAACACCAAATGTCATAAATAGGCTCAGGCATGAAAGGGTTAATTGAATTGTAGTGTGCGCATATTGTGCTGGGAGGCACCTGGCAATGTCACAGCTCCCTGTATAAGATCTTATTTAAAGAGCATTATATGAAAGAACACATCCCTGGTATCCATTTAGCTATGCAGGCTCCTCCCTGCTGGCCACCAGATGCTGAAGACTTTAACTGTGCCATCTGCTGATCAGTTGGTTTGAGCATGCACATCTAGAGGGATCCCATGGATGTGTTTTTTCATATAATTCTTCATTGATGGCAGTGAGCTTTCAAAGTATTGTATTTGGGTATATAAGTATATAGGTAGATACGGAGTATCCTATAGGTATGTAGGTTGTAGATAAGGAGCATCCTGCAGGTATTGTAGGTAGATAGGAGTATCCTACAGCTATGAAGGTAAATAGGAGTTATCCTGCAGAAATGTAGGTAGGATCAGACAGCCGGTATGTAGGTAGATAAGGAGTATTCTGTCAGTATATAGAGGTGGGCTGCCAGTACATAGGTAGATAAGGCGTATCACATAGGTATGTAGGTAGTAAAGTATGCTACAGGTATGTAGGTAGATAGGAGTATCATGCAGGTATGTAGGTAGATAGGAGTACAATGACAATATGTTCTTTGATAAGGAGTACTCTTTACATAGGTAAGGGTACTCTGCCAGTACACGAGGAGTATGGATAACAGAAAGCGTAAAGGCGGTGCTGAAAAGGCCAGAATAAAAAAGAAGAAAGCTTTGGAAACTGACGCGACCAAATGTTCCAAGCTGAGCACATTTTTCCAAAAGAAAACAAATGAAGACAGTGACGAGATGGCCGGTAAGCTAACGTTAGTTAGGAGCAGTGCAAGATGCTAGTGACCGTGCAACTGCAAAACAACGTTGTCTATCAAACTTTTTCTTGTAGCTCTTCAGCAGGAGCAGCCTCTAGTCCAGTTTGCTGCTAACAGTAAAGAGCAAGGCCCAGTAATGTTACCAAGCTCCAGTCATGAGCCCAACACACCAGAATGGGCAGGTAGGATTGTCATTCAGAAGAAAGAATAGTATTTTTTTTTTAGTAATTAAGAGCAAATATGTTAAAGATTACAATATGCTTTTATTATGATTAAATATACAGGTGCACTTGAGTCTAGAGATACAGGAGGAAGTGTGAAAGGGAGAGTAGAGTCGGCTCAGGAACTGATAGCAGAAGCAGAACCCAGAACCACAAGCTAGGAACAAGGCAGATAAAGAGGATTTTGTTGATAGTTTTGATTACTTTACTCGACCTCAGTATCAGGATATACATACATTTTTTTTCTTATCATCCTCAACAAATCCCAAATGTTCCTATACCAAAGGTTTTCAATAGCAAAGATGGAACAAACCGCAAGTGGCTAACTTACTGTGAAAAAAACCAAGCTCTATACTGTTCAGTTTGTTTGGTATTTGCACCTTTGGTAAGTGATGGCCCTTTCATAAAGGGAGGCATGAAAGACTGAAAACACATTCACCAAAGGATAGTGGAACATGAAAAAAGTAAGACACACAGATAGTGCAGATGCTTACTTTCTGAAAATACAAAAGGCAGATGTGAAAAGCCTGTTGACTGGCAACCAAATGTCATTACGTGCTGAGCAAGTGAAAAAGAAACGCCAGGTGATGGAGTGTATAGTGGACGTTGTTAACCACTTAAGCCCCAGACCAAAATGCTGCCTAAAGACCCAAGGGGTTTTTACAGTTCGGGACTGCGTCGCTTTAACAGACAATTGCGCGGTCGTACGACGTGGCTCCCAAACAAAATTGGCGTTTTTTTTTCCCCACAAATAGAGCTTTCTTTTGGTGGTATTTGATCACCTCTGCGGTTTTTATTTTTTGCGCTATAAACAAAAATAGAGCGACAATTTTGAAAAAAATGCAATATTTTTTACTTTTTGCTATAATAAATATCCCCCAAAAACATATATAAAATATTTTTTTTACTCAGTTTAGGCCGATACGTATTCTTCTACCTATTTTTGGTAAAAAAAAATCGCAATAATCGTTTATCGGTTGGTTTGCGCAAAATTTATAGCGTTTACAAAATAGGGGATAGTTTTTTTGCATTTTTATTTATTATTATTTTTTTACTACTAATGGAGGCGATCAGCGATTTTTTTCGTGACTGCGACATTATGGCGGACACTTCGGACAATTTTGACACATTTTTGGGACAATTGTCATTTTCACAGCAAAAAATGCATTTAAATTGCATTGTTTATTGTGAAAATGACAGTTGCAGTTTGGGAGTTAACCACAGGGGGCGCTGTAGGAGTTGGGGATCACTGTGTATGTATTTACTAGTGTAGGGGTGTGTGGCTGTAGGAATGACGTCATTGATCGTGTCTCCCCTATAAAGGGGATGACGCGATCGATGCGCCGACACAGTGAAGCACGGGGAAGCCGTGTTTACACACGGCTCTCCCCGTTCTTCAGCTCCGGGGAGCGATCGCGACGGAGCGGCTATAAACAAATAGCCGCACCGTCGTCCCGGATCGCTCCCCGAGCGGACCCGACCTCCGCATGTACCGGGGGGGGGGTCCCGATCGGACCCCCCACCCACGTCTAGCAGAGGACGTACAGGTACGTGATTGTGCCTGTCCATGCCATTCTGCCGACGTAAATGTACATGAGGAGGTCGGGAAGTGGTTAAAGTCATAGGCAAATGTGGCCTTAGCTACAGGGGAGATAAAAAAAGAGGCAGGTTATAGCTTAGAAAACATTGCTGTTAATCATGGTAATGTCCTGGAGTTGATTCTACTCTTAAGTAGATATGACATTTGCCTCCAACAGCATGTTAACACTTTGAAAACAGCAAAAAGCATAGGTACACTTTTTGGGTGTTTTTGCTGCTCTAGCCCATCTGATTACTACACAGCTCACTGAGTGTTGGCTCCTTAGCCATTCACTTATTTTTTATTGTGTTTTTTCACATATACTGTAGCGCTGATCACTTTTTAATCATAATCCTAATAATGTGCCAGAAACCTGCGCCAGGGAAGCACTGCCATGCACGCTCTCCCCTTTAGGCTACCATTTGACAGCAGCTATGAAAGAAAAAATTGTCAGAGGTGAGTTTGTGGACTTACTGTCACTCTTACCTTCTGCGAAGGAGTCTTTGTTTAAAGATAAAAAGGATGAGAGAGGTGATGAGGATAGGCGCAGGCTATCCAGAAGCTTCAGTAATTGGTTACAGGCATTTTTGATATACTCTAGTATTATATGTGAGAAATGTCCTGAGAAAAGTGTGGGCCTCCTGCAGCATGTGGACATCGTGCTGGAAGCATACAAGAATTTTGGGGGGGTTGCATGGTTTGTATACGACAAATCGATTCGTCAGAAGTTAGCAGTGCACCCCAATTTGGAGTGGGGATCAAAAGATATCGGGCTATGGCTCAATCTTTTTCTAATCCTTTCCAAAAAGCACTATCCCCGGTGAGCCTGGAAAGAATGCGGCCGTGGCTGCAAATTTACACAGACAGGCAGATGGCCCAGCTGCTATTTGAAGGGTTTAGGGACGGTTTTGTTCTTCCTCCCTTTGACGGTCAAGGTTGTGACATAGGTAGAAATTTAAAGTCAGCCTTAGACTTACCTGAGGTGGTTAGGGAAAAAAAAAAAAATTAAGGAACTGCAGGAAGGTAGGATTGCTGGCCCTTTTTTCTTACCCTCCTTTTGAGAATTTTGAGAGTATCCCCTTTGGGGATCGTTCCTAAAAAAGAACAAAGATCGTTTCGGATGATACATCACTTGTCTTCGCCAAAAGGGAATTCTCTGAATGATCAAATCAGTGAGGAAATGTCGTCAGTGAAGTATTCAACTTTTGACGATGCATTGGTTAAAATTAGTTTGCTAGGTCAAGGAGCATTTCTTGCTAAGACCGACATTCAGTCAGCCTTTCGTTTGTTACCCATTAACCCTTTGTCTTTCAGTTCCTTAGGTTTTGTTTTTGATGACTGTTTGTTTTTTCTTTGATCGGTGCCTTCCAATGGGCTGCTCACTCTCCTGCAGGTATTTTGAATCATTCGCTACCTTTCTGGAATGGGTGGTGCAGAGCCACTCTGGTTCATCTTTTTTGTTACACTATCTGGATGACTTCCCTTTCTTGGGGGTCTCGTCGGCTGATTGCTCAAACGTGTTGTCTTCTTTTTTACAAATTTGCGAGTCGTTTAACATCCCTTTGGCTCATGACAAAACGATATACCCGACAACACGGTTGGTTTTTCTAGGCATTACCATTGACACAGTAGCAATGGTGTTTGAGCTTCCAGCCGAGAAGGTCTCCCAATTGAGGGAACATCTGTGCATCATAATAAGGAAAAAGAAGGTCATATTAAAAGAAATCCAAAAATTACTCGGTCTTTTGGCCTTTGCGGCCAGAATTCTGCCTGTGGGGCGGATATTTTCTAGACGCCTTTATCTGGCTATTTTGGGTTTCCTCCCATATCAGAATCTCGGGTAAGATTCGGGAGGATCTACTGGTCTGGTCACAATTTTTGGTTAATTTCAATGGCAGAGCAATTTTTCAGTCAGAGTTTGCAACAGACGAAGATTTTTGTTTATACACAGACACAGCGGGATCAGTGGGTTTGTCAGCTATATGGGGAACCCACTGGTGCGCTTCGCTATGGCATCCTTGCTGGAGGAGAAAAGGCTATCTCAAGAACATAGTAATCTTAGAACTGTCTCCCATTCTGGTCGCATTAGAGATTTGGGGTAAGTACTTTGTAAATAGAAGATTACTTTTCAGCACCGACGATAAAGGGGTGTTTTTCGCTATAAATTGTTTATCATCCAAATCTCCTCCTGTCATCTCGCTGATTAGGTACCTGGTTTTCAAATGTCTGAGTCTAAATGTTTGGGTAAAGGCTCGTTATTTGCCTGGGAAACAGAATGTCATTGCGGACTCTCTCTCGCGTTTACAGATGAGGAGGTTCAAGTTGCTTTTCCCAGCTGCGGACGAGGAGGGGTTCCAGTGCCCGGCCCATTTATGGGAACTGATCTAGATCTGGTTCGTTCAAATATTATGAAGTCTGTCACCCCCGCTACCCTGGCAGCGTACTCATCGGCCTGGCGGATGTGGCTGGCTCACGTATCTTCTATGGGAGAGGATGAGTTAGCATTTTCCGAAGGTTTGGTTTTGTCTTTTTTAAACAAATTACTGGCCAGCTCTGTATCCTGGTCTCAGGTGAATAAAACTTTAGCGGGGGTTTCTTTTTTCGGAAAACTGAACAACCACCCGCCATGCGCCTCTTTCTTTTCAGTAAAGCAGGCCCTGAAAGGCTACAGAAAAGGCGCAGGCAGCAAGGACAGCAGAATGGCGATAACCCCGGCTATCCTCGCAAAATTGTGCTCGGCAACAGAATTAGTTTGTTTTTCGCGTTATGAGTCGATCCTTTTCCGGGCGTTTTTTTTGTTAATGTTTTTCGGTGCGTTTAGGTTATCTGAGATCGTGTCTCCTCAATAAGAAGGCCGAGTCCAATATGCACATGTCTCATGTTTTTCTTGAAAGTTCTCGTCTTACAATTTTTGTCCCCAGATCAAAAACAGACCAGTTCGGGAAGGGAGCGTGGATGAAACTACAGGCTTTCCCGGGCTCCCCCATTTGCCCGGTCAAGTTAGTAGGTCAGTTCCTGCAGGTAAGGGGTTCAAAAGGGGGGTCGTTCTTTATACACAACAACGGCCTTCCTTTGACCAGTTACCAATTCAATTCGGTTTTTCACAAGTGTTTAATTGTACTGGATATGGAGAGGTTGCCCCACTCATTTCGTATTGGTGCGGCGACAGAGGCAGCTAGGTTGGGTCTTGACGTGGTTAACATCAAACGGATAGGTAGATGGCAATCTGACGCTTATAAATTGTACATTCGTCCTCATTGTTGTGTTTAATTTTCAGGTCAGGCCCTATCAGTATGGATAGTAGGGCACTCCTTCATATTCTGGGCCGAAAGGAGAGCTCTGCGAAGAGTGTATTCCGAGAGTTTGAATTTCGACCCCAAGTTGGTGAACATTATCTGGCATGGTAGGAGGGGTATGGTATGGGCAAACCTGTTCGAAGAGTTGGGTTTACTGTTCCAGTCCATGCCTATCCCAGATGTTTTAATCATCCACCTCGGTGGGAACGATATAGGGCGTAGTAAGTCCCTGGATTTGTTGTTCCAGATTAAGAATGATCTGGGCCAGTTATGTCAGTCCTTCCCTGAGTTATGTTTGTTTTTTTCTGAAATATTTCCGAGACTGGTATGGTCGAGGACTCCGTTTGAGAGGGTCAGGAAAAGGTTGAACAGGGCAATAGCAAAGTTCATGCCCACTATTGGGGGTTTGTCCTTTAGGCACGTAGATCTAGAAGGGGGAATTGCGGGACTTTTTAGATCGGATGGGGTTCATCTTTCTGAAATTGGGCTCGACATTTTCAACAATAACCTTCAGAATATGGTGGAGTTGGCCGCGAGGCGGGTTGGTTGGTTGTCTTGTTTAGGAGGCCAGATTGAAAACAATCCCGGCTAGTGGGGTTAGTTAATAATAAAGTGGATCCAACCTGAGTCATAGTGACTGGGTTGATGAATGGTGGTGGTTAACTAAATAAGTGATGTGTTATATGGTGTATATATTGAGTTGGTTAATTGCTCAATAAATATGGTCAATTTAAACAAATAATACCAGTAATAAAGGCCTGTGGCCAAGTTTACTCCACCTCCTGCCTCTGAAGTCGTTATTTCAGGTAAAACATTCTGCATACAGTCCCATCCTCAGGAAGGCTTGTTTTTTAAAGTGCTTATGACTTTAGACACCATTTTAGATGACAGTACACAAAAGCCAACTGTGAGGGCCAAGGCAAAGGGATTTATAGAAGGCTTTTTGAAGTATGAGACAGTGGTCACTGCTCAACTCTTCCTTCGCATTTTTCAGCTTACATCCCCCTTTCAAAATACTTACAGACAAAGGGAATGGATATCATCACAGCTCAACGTCTGGTTGAGGGGACAGAGGAGGGTCTCAGGAAGTGTGCCAGGGACTTTGAAGGAGTTAAGTGTGCAGCTGATAAGTTTGTGACATGGGCAAATGGAAAGTTGCAAGGGGAGGAAGAGTGTGAGCTTGTAGTGCAGGCTGCCTTTTCTGAGAGAAGGATCAGAAAAAAGAAAAGAATGCCAGGAGAGCTTGCAGAAGATGAGCAGTTGGCATCAGCTGATACTGACTTTGAGGTAAAAGTACACAATGTCATTATAGACACAGTAACAGCCAGTATCCAAAGGAGATTTTCTGCTAATGCAAAACTTTGCTCAGATTTTGCCTGTTTAGACCCTAGAAACTTTGCTCATGTGAGGGAAAATGGACTCCCCAGCTCAGCTCTGGAAGAAATAAGCAAATGTCCGCTTAACTTTGATGACAGGGCTACAGTTGGCATATTATGTGGTGAACTGTACAGCCTTGCATCTCAGTGGGACAGACTAAAGATGTCCCGTCTGGAGGGTTACATTGTCAGGACAGCTAGTGATATCCCATAAGGAGGTGATGAGGATCCTTCCATGGAACAGCAGCAGGATGTCGAATTAGAGAGCAAAACTTGTTCCTCCTGTAAAAACTGTGTCATTTGTGTTCATCTCATTCTCTCCCAGTACAATCTTCTAACTGATGCCTACCATGTGATTGGACTCGCATACAAGTTGCTATTAACACTGTCTATCACACAAGTAGCCTGTGAGAGAAGCTTCTCAACAGTGAAATTCATAAAAAACAGGCTCGGGAGCACTTTAACCCAAAAGAACCTTGAGGCATTCATGCTCATGTGCACTGAGAAAGAAATTCTCATGTCTTTGGACAATGACACTGTGATAGATAAAGTTGCAGAGACCAGTGCTCTGCTCAGGCGTTTATTAATGTTTTAGGGTTGTCCATGTTTCCTAAACTTATGCAGAGGAAAAAGATGAAACAATCATTAGAAAGTTATACTGTGAAAAAAAGTGAGATAACAGTGCAATACTTGTTTTATTCTTTAGCTAATGTTCTCATTTGTGAAACATATTTGAAGTTGTAAAGCAGCTGCTTCCTTGAAAAAGAGATGATACTATCATTAGAAAGTGCAATACATTTTATTTTAATCTTTTATTATTTATTTTGTTTAATATATGTTTTTTTGTTATATTTTGTTCTTCATTTGAATGTTTGGATATTTAGGAATACTAATTCTTAAAGAAAATAGATTCTGATACTGTCCTGTTATTTATTGTTCTAATAAATCTTCACTGTGAAGCAAAACTTAGGTTACTGTATTTGCACTGAATTGGAAATATTTTTTGAAAAATACTATGAATTACAGGCTGTAGAGAACAGTGCACCATTGCAAACTTATATTTTGAGGTTTTAATTACATTATTTTAATAGTCGTGAACTAAAGTGGGCTGGTCTAAGGCATGAAACTCCAGGGCTGAAAATGAGTCCCACTCCGGCCCTGGCGACATTAGTGTATTACTGGCCAGATTACCAGGTAAAACAAAGGGAAAAAAATAAAACAGAATGCAGTCATGGCATCTATGAAATAGTAAGGTACAATATTAATCACTTCAGCCCCGGAAGAATTGGCTGCCCAATGATCGGGCGACTTTTTGTGATACAGCACTGCGTCGCTTTAACCGCTTTAACCACTTAACCCCCGGACCATATTGCTGGTCAAAGACCAGAGTACTTTTTGCGATTCGGCACTGCGTAGCTTTAACTGACAATTGCGCGGTCGTGCGACGTGGTTTTCAAACAAAATTGGCGTCCTTTTTTCCCCACAAATAGAGCTTTCTTTTGGTGGAATTTGATCACCTCTGCGTTTTTTAGTTTTTGCGCTATAAACAAAAATAGAGCGACATTTTTGAAAAAAAATAATATTTTTTACTTTTTGCTGTAATAAATATCCCCCAAAAATATATAAAAACAATTATTTTTTTCTCAGTTTAGGCCGATACGTATTCTTCTACATATTTTTCGTAAAAAAAAAATCGCAATAAGCGTTTATTGATTGGTTTGCGCAAAAGTTATAGCGGGGTATTAGGGGGTATTTTTATTAAGATTTTTTTTTTACTAGTAATGGTGGCGATCAGCGATTTTTTTTCAGTACTGCGACATTATGGCGGACACTTCGGACACTTTTGACACATTTTTGGGACCATTGGCATTTTTATAGCGATCAGTGCTATAAAAATGCAGGGGGCATGGAAGGGGTTAAGTATGTCCCTGGGTGTGTTCTTACTGTGGGGGGGGGGGGGGGGGCCTCACTAGGGGAAATCACTGATCCTCTGTTCATACATTGTATGAACAGAAGATCAGCATTTCCCCCGCTGACAGGACCGAGAGCTGTGTGTTTACACACACAGCTCCCGGTCCCCGCTCTGTAACAAGCGATCGCGTGTGCCCGGCGGCGAGCGCGCCCCTAGTTGCCTGCGAGAGAGCAGATGTAGAGCTACAGGCTCTCGCGCAGGAGAGCCAACCTGCCGCCATAGAATGACGCCGGCAGGTCGGCAAGTAGCTAACTGACCATTGCCCGGTCGTGCAACGTTGTACACAAACAAAATCAACGTCTTTTTTTCCCACAAATAGAGCTTTCTTTTGGCGGAATTTGATCATCTCTGCGTTTTATATTTTTTGCACTATAAACAAAAAAAAGAGCGACAATTTTGGGGAAAAAAAACAATATTTTGTACTTATTGCTAAAATATTATTATTTTTTTAAAGCGATTTTTTCTCAGTTTAGGCCGATATGTATTGTTCTACATATTACAATAAACGTATATTGATTGGTTTGCGTAAAAGTTATAGTGTCTACAAAATAGGGGATAGATTTATAGCATTTTTATTATTGTTGTTTTTTTACTAGTAATGGCGGGGATATGCGATTTTTAATCGGGACTGCGACATTATGACGGACACATCTGACACTTTTGACACATCTCTCTGTCGCCGCCCACTTCACAGCCTGTCAAGTCTTACTCTCTGGGCCCCCGGCTACTACTGAGTGGGGTGCGGAGGAAGATTACTCCGCCAGGGAAGGCAAGGAGATAAGCAGGCAGGCGGCTGGCCGGGACTTGAGCCAAGCCAGAAGAACATGCGAGTGAAGCTGAATGGGCACCCGAAACTGAAGAAATATTCCCTCCGCTCTGACCAGCACATGATCATCAGAAAGGGGCACAGATAATGGAAAAAAATACACCCCCTAAGCTAGTAGGAGCGTCGAAACTGGGGTGTAATATTCCGATTTTTTTTTCTATCAATTCTGCACTCACTGTCTTTGAAATTGCCCCAGCCCCGGTTCGAATCCAATCCGGGGACAAAACCAGGGACAGACTTGGTCCGGGGACAGTGTCCTCAATCCGGGGACTGTCCCCGGAAACCGGGATGTCTGGTCACCCTAAGCTAAGGTGGCCTTTGACATCACCAAAAGGAGTCAAATAATGTACAGTGTATGTAATGCCACAAAAGCGATCAGAGGCTTAACCAGTGGCCGCCCGTCCATAGGGGCGCTCGGGCGCCGCCCCCCCAAGCTGTGGCCCGAGCGCAGAGGAACCAGAGCAGCAGAAGGTGAGTGACTGGGTGCGGGGATCGATTCGGATGTGAGCTCTCTCACTGTCACTCTCCTTCCCGGCAACATGCTTCCCATCCCCCGAGTCCAGTCAGACTCCTCTGCACGGCGGCTAGACTGCTCCACTCGCTCAGTGTGGACTGTGTCCTGCCGTGAGCCTGGCTCCCCTCCCCCAACTTCTGTTCACTTCTTCTCAGCTGCTGCAGAGCCTGTGGGGTTCCCAAACTGCCTCTCCACCCTAAAACGGCCCCCCCTGTCTCTCCACTCTAAACAAGAACCTCCTCCCTGCCTCTCCACCCTAAACAATAACCTTCCTCCCTGCCTCTCCACGCAGGGAGGGAGGTTATTGTTTAGGATAGAGAGGCAGGGAGGGGGGTTATTGTTTAGGGTGGAGAGGCAGGGAGGGTGTTATTGTTTAGGGTGGAGAGGCAGGAAGGTGGGTTATTGTTTAAGGTGGAGAGGCAGGGAGAGGGGTTATTGTTTAGGGTGGAGAGGCAGGGAGGGGGTTATTGTTTAGGGTGGAGAGGCAGAGAAAGGGGTTATTGTTTAGGGTGGAGAGGCAGGAAGAGGGGTTATTGTTTAGGGTGGAGAGGCAGGGAGGGGGTTATTGTTTAGGGTGGAGAGGCAGAGAAAGGGGTTATTGTTTAGGGTGGAGAGGCAGGAAGAGGGGTTATTGTTTAGGGTGGAGAGGCAGGGAGGGGGTTATTGTTTAGGGTGGAGAGGCAGGGAGGGGGTTATTGTTTAGGGTGGAGAGGCAGAGAAAGGGGTTATTGTTTAGGGTGGAGAGGCAGGAAGAGGGGTTATTGTTTAGGGTGGAGAGGCAGGGAGGGGGGTTATTGTTTAGGGTGGAGAGGCAGGGAGGGGGGTTATTGTTTAGGGTGGAGAGGCAGGAAGAGGGGTTATTGTTTAGGGTGGAGAGGCAGGGAGGGGGTTATTGTTTAGGGTGGAGAGGCAGGGAGGGGGTTATTGTTTAGGGTGGAGAGGCAGAGAAAGGGGTTATTGTTTAGGGTGGAGAGGCAGGAAGAGGGGTTATTGTTTAGGGTGGAGAGGCAGGGAGGGGGGTTATTGTTTAGGGTGGAGAGGCAGGGAGGGGGGTTATTGTTTAGGGTGGAGAGGCAGGGAGGGGGGTTATTGTTTAGGGTGGAGAGGCAGGAAGAGGGGTTATTGTTTAGGGTGGAGAGGCAGGGAGGGGGTTATTGTTTAGGGTGGAGAGGCAGGGAGGGGGTTATTGTTTAGGGTGGAGAGGCAGGGAGGGGGTTATTGTTTAGGGTGGAGAGGCAGAGAAAGGGGTTATTGTTTAGGGTGGAGAGGCAGGAAGAGGGGTTATTGTTTAGGGTGGAGAGGCAGGGAGGGGGGTTATTGTTTAGGGTGGAGAGGCAGGGAGGGGGGTTATTGTTTAGGGTGGAGAGGCAGGGAGGGGGGTTATTGTTTAGGGTGGAGAGGCATGGAGGGGGTTATTGTTTAGGGTGGAGAGGCGGGAAGGTGGGTTATTGTTTAGGGTGGAGAGTCAGGGAGGGGGTTATTGTTTAGGGTGGAGAGGCGGGTTATAGTTTAGGGTGGAGAGGCAGGGAGGGGGTTATTGTTTAGGGTGGAGAGGCAGGGAGGGGGGTTATTGTTTAGGGTGGAAAGCAGGATGGAAAGCAGGATAATAAATATTTTATTTTGTGTAGCACTACCCCTGTAGGAGCTGCTGAGAATAATTTTGGTTCCTGCCGCTACCCCACTGAAGTTTTTTTTTATTTTATTAAAAACTACTGTGTGTGGGCTCCAGAGCATTTTTCACGATGTAAATTAAAAATAAAAATTTTCGAACATGCTCTAATTTTTCTCAACGTCTTAAAAACTGGTCCTGTGTAGGCAACGACGTTAAAAAACCGTGCATGCTCAGAAGCAAGTTATGAGACGGGAGCGCTCGTTCTGGTAAAACTAGCATTCGTAATAGAGATAGCACATTCATCACGCTATAACAGACAGAAAAGCGCGAATCGTCTTTTACTAACACAAAATCAGCAAAAGCAGCCCAAAGGGTGACGCCATCCACATGGAACTTCCCCTTTATAGTGCCGTCGTATGTGTTGTACGTCACCGCACTTTGCTAGAGCATTTTTTTTCACGATCGTGTGTAGGCAAGGCCGTTTTAACGATCGGGTTGAAAAAAACTGTTTTTTCTAGACCATTAAAAATGGTTTTACAACCCGAAAAATGGTTGTGTGTACGCGGCATTCGAGTAAGAGGAAAAAGACGTATGCACCAATCACATCTCGTTTTCAAGGCTTTTAATAAATGCAACTTGCAGTAGTAGAGGGATGGAGGGTTAGGGGAAGTTCAGATACCTTATTGCAGATCACTGAGGAACTTTAGAAAAGACAAATACCACTTTCTATCAGTGGATCTCTTGCACAGCTGGATAGGACTCTCTCACCGACCTAGCAGCCGGTATGATGCACGAACAAAGTCTCTGCCACAGACATAACGAATATATAGAAACTGCTGGATAATCCTCTGCCACTGGATTGTGTGACCAGTAGTTGGTAGATTGAAGCACAGCTACACGGTACCAGAGCCTTTAAGCCATCCAGCCAGGGCCGCCATCAGGGGGGTACAGGAAGTACACCTGTAAGGGGCCTGGAGGTCCCCAGGGCCCCGGATGGCAACCCCCCCCTTTTTTATTTATTTTTTTTATAAAAAAAAAATCTTATATATGATTCTGCAGACATACAAGTTTTGTGCTCTAGATATTGATCTGTAAATCTATCTTAGTTACAGCATACAGTATGGGGAAGCAGGCAGTGCTGGGCTCTCTGGTTCCTCTACTGTATTAAAGGGGAGTTCCAGCCATTTGTGTGTTTATTAAAAGTCAGCAGCAACAAAAAGTGTAGCTGCTGGCTTTTAATAAACAGGCACTTACCTGCTCCAGCGCTCCAGCGACGCGCCGGCCGGGGCTCCGCTCCTCTCCCCCCCTCCCCGGCCGGCGTCTTCATCTTCAGTGTGGGCACCCGGCCGTGACAGCTTTCGGCTTCACGGCCGGGCACCCACTGCGCATGCGCGAGCGCGAGCGGCGCGGCACTGCGCATGCGCGAGCGGCGCGGCCCGGCGCCGCGCCGTGTAATTGGCCAGGAGATCGCCTAGGACCTGTGACGTGTCCTAGGCGATCGCCAACAGCAGCCACTTCCTGAAGGCGACTAAGCTTAGTCGCCTACAGGAAGGAGGAAGTGGGACAGGAAGTCCCACTCGTGCTGAAGCCCCCACTCCCCCCCAAAAAAATTACATGCCAAATGTGGCATGTAAGGGGGAGAGGAGTGGGTTAAGAGGAAGTTCCAAATTTGGGTGGAACTCCTCTTTAATAGTTCCTCAGTTTGCTGTCATCTGCTCTAACATAAAGAGGGATGCTGAAAACGAGTGTATTGTCTGTCTGTGTGTGTGTGGGGGGGGGGGGGGGGGGGGTGATGACACAGCTTCCATAGATAACAGAACACAATGCACCCCAACTTTGTGGAAAACATTGCAATGTGGCCCCAACATGAGAGAATTGTGAATGGCTAGAAGGCAGAAGGACAATGTGTGTCTATGGTCAGAACGGCTTAATCATAGCAATTACATGTCTGGACTAATTCTTACAGAGAATGAACCCCATATTAAACCTATAAAAACAGTAGAGATTTATGATTTGGGTTATAGCTCAGTGGTTAGAGTAATAAACTTCTGTGTTTATAAGTTTTGGGTTCGAATCCAGCTCAGAGCTTAATTTTTTGAAGACATATACATTTTCAATATATTGATTTACTAATATTGGTTTTGGGACATCTCTATTTTAATCTAAGAGCAATGTATAAAATAATATGTATATATATATATAACTTAAAAACAAATTGTGCTCTTTCCTGGATTCGAACCCACAAAATATCAATCACAAGTCTGTCACTCTATGCATTGAGCTAATTCTCAAGTTATATACCTGTGTTGATTTTTATGTGTAATATGGGGTCCATTTTCTGTAAGAATTAGTCCAGACATGTAATTGCTATGATCAAGCCGTTCTGAACAAAGACACACATTGTGCTCACAATTCCCTCTTGTTGGGGCAACAGTGCAATGTTTCCTAAAAGTTGGGGTGCATTGTGTTCTGTTATCCATGGAAGCTGTGTCACCCCCCCCCTCCCCCCCACACACAGACAGACAATACACTCGTTTTCAGCATCCCTCTTTATGTTAGAGCAAATGACAGCAAACTGAGGAACTATTAATACAGTAGAGGAACCAGAGAGCCCAGCACTGCCTGCTTCCCCATACTGTATGCTGTAACTAAAATAGATTTACAGATCAATATCTAGAGCACCACACTTGTATGTCTGCAGAATCATGGTCTATGGGTGTTGCTACATTATTGCTAATTGCTCCTAAAATCCTCCTAATAGAGACTGCTATATTTAGAAACTCAGAATTCTGAGATTTAATCTCAGAATTCTGAGATTTAATCTCAGATTTCTGACATTTAATCTCAGAATTCTGACTTTAAATCTCAGAATTCTGACTTTAAATCTCAGAATTCTGACTTTGAAACTCAGAATTCTGACATTTAATCTCAGAATTCTGACATTTAATCTCAGAATTCTGACTTTTAATCTCAGAATTCTGACATTTAATCTCAGAATTCTGACTTTGAAACTCAGAATTCTGACTTTGAAACTCAGAATTCTGACATTTAATCTCAGAATTCTGACATTTAATCTCAGAATTCTGACATTTAATCTCAGAATTCTGACATTTAATCTCAGAATTCTGACATTTAATCTCAGAATTCTGACTTTGAAACACAGAATTCTGTCTTTTTAATCTCAGAATTCTGACTTTGAAACTCAGAATTTCTTTTTTTTTTTTTTTTTATGATGGCCCCAGGGCTCTTCCATACCCCAGGGCCCCATGTGGCCATGTGTTTTTTTATAAATGTTTATTCTATTTTTTTTGTTTATATATGTTTTTTTTTTTTTATTAACTACTTGCCGACCAGCCGCCGTCATTCTACGGCGGCAGGTCGGCTCTCCTGGGCGAGAGCACGTAGTATAACGTCACCCTTTAGAGCGGCCACTAGGGGCGCCGAAGTGTCCGCCATAATGTCGCAGTACCGAAAAAAAATCGCTGATCGCCGCCATTACTAGTAAAAAAAATATATTAATAAAAATGACATAAAAATACCCCCTATTTTGTAAACGCTATAACTTTTGCGCAAACCAATCAATAAACGCTTATTGCGATTTTTTTTTACAAAAAATACGTAGAAGAATACGTCTCGGCCTAAACTGAGGAAAAAAAATGTTTTTTTATATATTTTTGGGGGATATTTATTACAGCAAAAAGTAAAAAATATTATTTTTTTTCAAAATTGTCGCTCTATTTTTGTTTATAGCGCAAAAAATAAAAACCGCAGAGGTGATCAAATACCACCAAAAGAAAGCTCTATTTGTGGGGAAAAAAGGACGCCAATTTTGTTTGGGAGCCACGTCGCACGACCGCGCAATTGTCACTTAAAGCGATGCAGTCCCGAATCGCAAAAAGTGCTCTGGTCTTTGACCAGCAATATGGTCCGGGGGGTAAGTGGTTAAAGGGCCCAGAGGTTTCTTTTTTCTTTTTATTAAAGACCCAGAGGTCCCCAGGGCCCCGGATGGCTACCCCCCTTTTTTTATAATTTATTTTATATATATATATTTTTCTTTATTTCTTCTTTTTTTTGTAAAGCCCCCCCCCGCGCTTCTCAATTTCAGGCGGCACCCCCCCCCCCCACGGTTCTCTGCTCCAGGGGGCCCATGCCTGAAGCTGTGTAAGGGGCCCCAAAATTCCTGATGGCAGCCCTGGGTAGATGTGAGAGGTTACGAGGATGCCGCCTTCGGGCGTAGTGTTCTGCAGGCAGCAGTATAAATCCTCTGGCTCGATGGCGGTCTTATTCTGATCTGTGTGTCCCTCCCCTCTAATTTTAGCATTGCTATGGGACATCCCATTAAGTAATTAAGGCTCTGTGTCCCGTGATGTATGATCAAGAAAAGGATTTTACAGGTAAGCTGTATTAAAAAATCCTATTATTTAATCCATTCCTACATATGTGATCTTTCTAATCACTCTAATACTAGGTAATTATTATACTAGCAGACAATACAAGCATGACTTGATCTATTTTATGGGATATAATATATGAGGTATAGTCTTGTATTCATACACTTTTAGATACATGTTGATATGTTACGATTCTGATGCCGCGTACACACGGTCGTTTTTCGGCATGAAAAAAAACAACGTTTTTCAGCATGTCCAAAAAACAAAGTTTTTCCAACTTCATCATTAAAAACGATGTTGCCCACACACCATCGTTTTTGAAAAATGATGAACAAAGCACGTTGACGTACAACACGTACGATGGCACTCTGAAGGGGAAGTTCTATTCGCCTTTGGGCTGCTTTTAGCTGATTCTGTGTTAGTAAAACACGATTTACGCTTTTTTGTCTGTTACAGCGTGATGAATGTGCTTACTCCATTATGAACGGTAGTTTTACCAGAACGAGCGCTCATAACTCATAACTCGCTTCTGGGCATGCGCGGGTTTAAAATGTTGTTTTAGCCCACACATGATCATTTTTTACAACCCGAAACACGACATTTTAAAAAACGACGTTAAAAAATGCAGCATGTTCGAATTTTTTTTTTGTTTTTCAGAAGCCGAAAAACGAAGTGAAGCCCACACACGATGATTTTAAATGACGTTTTTAAAAACTATGTTTTTTTTTCATGCCGAAAAACGACTGTGTGTACGCGGCATTAGTAGAATATTGTCCTAAACACATAAACAGAAATTTCATCATTCCCTTTTGGCATATTTGAACCATGGAGGTTGTACATCAATATTTAGGTCACTGTTTCCAGATATTTTAAAATAACGTCTGAGGTGTTCTGTCTATGAGGGAGTGTTTTTCTCTGTGTTCATCTATCTCATGCCTCGTACACACGACCGTTTCTCATGACGAGAAAAATAATTTTTTTTATATTGGTCATTAAAAATGTCCGTGTGTAGGCTCCAGAGCATTTTTCTCGTCGTGAAAAATGGGCATTACAAATTTAGAACATGCTCTAGTTTTCCTTGTCGTTTTTCACCTTGTCGTTTTTCACATCGTGAAAAACGGTCGTGTGTAGGCTTTAAGGATGGGAAAAAACGTGCATGCTCAGAAGCAAGTTATGAGATGGGAGCGCTCGTTCTGGTAAAACTAGCGTTTGTAATGGAGATAGCACATTTGTCACGCTGTAACAGACTGAAAAGCACGAAGACTGAAAAGCGCGAATCGTCTCTCACCAAACTTTTACTAACACAAAATTAGCAAAAGCAGCCCAAAAGGATGGCGCCATCCGAATGAAACTTCCCCTTTATAATGCTGGCGTACGTGCTGTACATCACCACGCTTTGCTCGAGCATTTTTTTTCACGATCGTGTGTATGCAAGGCAGGCTTGACAAGAATCACGTCGAGAAAAACTTATTTTTTTCCATGACATTGAAAACGGTCGTGTGTACGTGGCATTAGGGTTAAAGCGGAGTTCCGGCCACAATATTAAAAATATAAACTTTTTAAATATAAATACCCCTGTAATACACAAACTTAATGTATTCTACTACAGTTAGTCTGTAAACTAAGGTCCGTTTTGTTAGGTTTTTACAGCATTTAGACACTTTATAAAACAGAAATTGACTGGGGCCATCTTAAGTGTGGGCATCATGAAGCCAGACTGTATGACTTCCTGCATTTCAGCCTCGCACATGCTCAGTGCTGTACAAGCAGTGTAATGGTTTCAGATCAGGTTTCAATAGCAATGGGAGTGCCAGAGGAAGTTACCGCCCCATATCTATGCAAACCTCTCCTCCCCTCCTCCTTCCAGGAACCAGTAAATATAAGAAATAATTTGTTCCTGTGCAGATATATCTACATAACAAGATGATATATATCTCTTGTTATATATGTGGTGTGTATACATATACCAGACATGTGCACTGTCAATAAATTCATTTTGTTTAGTTCCGTTTCGCATTAGCCGTTATTTCGTATTTTGTGCCCGAAACTCAATTCGGATTCGTACGCTCATAATGGGCACAGCAGGAGTACAGGCACAGGAAGTCAGCACAGAACAGGGATGGTGGGAACCCTTCATGAGAGGTTCCCACCATCCCTGCACTGACTTCCCGGGTCTGTACCCCCGCTGTGCCCATTATGAGGGGTTCCCAGCCATCCCTGCACTGAGTTCCCGGGTCTGTACACCCGCTGTGCCCCATTATGAGGGGTTTCCACCATCCCTCTGCTGAGTTCCCGGGTCTGTACACCCGATGTGCCCCATTATGAGGGGTTTCCACCATCCCTCTGCTGAGTTCCCGGGTCTGTACACCCGCTGTGCCCCATTATGAGGGGTTACCACCATCCCTGTGCTTAGTTCCCGGGTCTGTACACCTGCTGTGCCCCATTATGAGGGGTTCCCACCATCCCTGTGCTGAGTTCCCGGGTCTGTACCCCCCGCTGTGCCCCATTATGAGGGGTTCCCACCATCCATGTGCTGAGTTCCCAGGTCTGTACCCCCCGCTGTGCCCCATTATGAGGAGTTCCCACCATCCATGTGCTGAGTTCCCAGGTCTGTACCCCCCGCTGTGCCCCATTATGAGGGGTTCCCACCATCCATGTGCTGAGTTCCCAGGTCTGTACCCCCCGCTGTGCCCCATTATGAGGAGTTCCCACCATCCCTGTGCTTAGTTCCCGGGTCTGTACACCTGCTGTGCCCCATTATGAGGGGTTCCCACCATCCCTGTGCTTAGTTCCCGGGTCTGTACACCTGCTGTTCCCCATTATGAGGGGTTCCCACCATCCATGTGCTGAGTTCCCAGGTCTGTACCCCCCGCTGTTCCCCATTATGAGGGGTTCCCACCATCCCTGTGCTGAGTTCCCGGGTCTGTACCCCCAGCTGTGCCCCATTATGAGGAGTTCCCACCATCCCTGTGCTGAGTTCCCGGGTCTGTACACCTGCTGTGCCCCATTATGAGGAGTTCCCACCATCCCTGTGCTGAGTTCCCGGGTCTGTACACCCGCTGTGCCCCATTATGAGGGGTTACCACCATCCCTGTGCTGAGTTCCCGGGTCTGTACCCCCCGCTGTGCCCCATTATGAGGGGTTACCACCATCCCTGTGCTGAGTTCCCGGGTCTGTACCCCCCGCTGTGCCCCATTATGAGGGGTTCCCACCATCCCTGTGCTGAGTTCCCGGGTCTGTACCCCCGTTGTGCCCCATTATGAGGGGTTCCCACCATCCCTGTGCTGAGTTCCCGGGTCTGTACACCCGCTGTGCCCCATTATGAGGGTTTCCCACCATCCCTGTGCTGAGTTCCCAGGTCTGTACACCCCGCTGTGCCCCATTATGAGGAGTTCCCACCATCCCTGTGCTTAGTTCCCGGGTCTGTACACCTGCTGTGCCCCATTATGAGGGGTTCCCACCATCCATGTGCTGAGTTCCCAGGTCTGTACCCCCCGCTGTTCCCCATTATGAGGGGTTCCCACCATCCATGTGCTGAGTTCCCAGGTCTGTACCCCCCGCTGTTCCCCATTATGAGGGGTTCCCACCATCCCTGTGCTGAGTTCCCGGGTCTGTACCCCCAGCTGTGCCCCATTATGAGGAGTTCCCACCATCCCTGTGCTGAGTTCCCGGGTCTGTACACCTGCTGTGCCCCATTATGAGGAGTTCCCACCATCCCTGTGCTGAGTTCCCGGGTCTGTACACCCGCTGTGCCCCATTATGAGGGGTTACCACCATCCCTGTGCTGAGTTCCCGGGTCTGTACCCCCGTTGTGCCCCATTATGAGGGGTTCCCACCATCCCTGTGCTGAGTTCCCGGGTCTGTACACCCCGCTGTGCCCATTATGAGGGTTTCCCACCATCCCTGTGCTGAGTTCCAAGGTCTGTACACCCGCTGTGCCCCATTATGAGGGTTTCCCACCATCCCTGTGCTGAGTTCCCGGGTCTGTACACCCCGCTGTGCCCCATTATGAGGAGTTCCCACCATCCCTGTGCTGAGTTCCTGGGTCTGTACACCCGCTGTGCCCATTATGAGGGGTTCCCACCATCCCTGTGCTGAGTTCCCGGGTCTGTACACCCCGCTGTGCCCATTATGAGGGGTTCCCACCATCCCTGTGCTGAGTTCCCGGGTCTGTACACCCCGCTGTGCCCCATTATGAGGGGTTCTCGCCATCCCTGTGCTGAGTTCCCGGGTCTGTACACCCACTGTGCCCCATTATGAGGAGATCCCACCATCCCTGTGCCGAGTTCCTCCTGCTTCCTTCTTCCCCCCAGCACAGCACATTGCTACCATAACATTGCCCACCGCATCGTCTCCGGCACAGCACCCCGCATCGGCCTCGGCACCCTGCATCGGCCTCGGCACCCCGCATCGACCCCGGCACCCCTGCATCGACCTCGGCACCCCGCATCGGCCTCGGCACCCCGCATCGACCTCGGCACCCCGCATCGGCCCCGGTACCCCGCATCGGCCTCCCGCATCGGCTCCGGCACCCCGCATTGGCCCCAGCACCCCGCATCGGCCCCTGTACCCCGAATCGGCCTCGGTACCCCGCATCGGCCCCGGCACAGCACCCCGCATCGGCCCCGGCACCCCGCATCGGCCCCGGCACCCCGCATCGGCCCCTGTACCCCGCATCGGCCCCTGTACCCCGCATTGGCCTCGGCACCCCGCATTGGCCCTGGCCCAGCACCCCGCATCGGCCCATGTACCCCGCATCGGCCCCGGCATAGCATCGGTACAGTGAGGGCACAGTTACGGGCACAGTTACGGGTGCAGTGAGGGCACAGTTACGGGCACAGTTACGACAGCGTTGGGCACAGTTATGGGCACAGTGAGGGCACAGTGAGGCAGCGTTGGGCACAGTGTTGGGCACAGTGAGGGCACAGTGTTGGGCACAATGAGGGCACAGTTACGGGCACAGTGAGGCAGCATTGGGCACAGTGAGGGCACAGTTACGGGCACAGTGTTGGGCACAGTGAGGGCACAGTCAGGGCACAGTGAGGGCAGTGTTGGGCACAGTTATGGCACAGGGCACAGTTACGGGCACAGTGTTGGGCACAGTGAGGGCACAGTGTTGGGCACAGTGAGGGCACAGTGTTGGGCACAGTGAGGGCAGCGTTGGGCACAGTTACGGGCAGTGTTGGGCACAGCGAGGGGCACAGTGAGGGCAGCATTGGGCACAGATACGGGCACAGTGGATGGCAAGCTCGCTCTCCCACTAACTCTGTGACACCAGTGCAGAGTAGGGAGAGTTACAGATCATCAGGATGACAGAGGAGCGCATCTCTGATAGATCTGTGTGTGAGAACACCCGCTCGTAGTACAGCCCCGCCTCCCTGCACTAGAATTGTAACACACAGTGCAGAGCGCGCTGTTTCTATGTACAGGGAGGCGGGGCAGTACTACGAGCGGGTGTTCTCACACACAGATCTATCAGAGATGCGCTCTGTCATCCTGATGATCTGTATCTCCGCAAACCAGAGACAGACGGCGGGCGGGTGGTGGAGGCGGGGGGGCGGTGCTAGCAGGGGGGAGTTGGAGAGGAGGAAGAGGACACCACCTCTATGGGCGGCACTGTCCTCCCTCCCGCCCCCCGAGATTCAACTACTGTACGGCGGCGCTCGTTCAGCCCAGCCTCCTGGGATTGATGACACACATCACCCAGGAGGCATAGCAGCGCTGGATGCGGCGGAGAAGCCATCCGCCGCAAAGGGAAGACAAACTCACAGGAATAAAACCGTGAGTTTGTCAAACAAAAAAAAAAAACATGCCAATTCTATTTAAGGGGGCAGTGTTAATTACAATGCAAACAGGTTGAAAAATAGGGTGGAACTCCGCTTTAAGACATTGGCTTGGTCATTGTATAACTAGCTTTGTTTATCCTTTCCATCCACAAGCCTACCTGGATATACATAGGGCCTTGAAAAGTCAGTTGATGTGTAATGTTTCTAGGGTTTTATCACTGGTCAAAGGGTCCTCAAATAAATGCTGTTTAGAAACCATAAAATATATTTATCCTTGGCTTTCATATTCCCAGGTCTGCAAACAACTTGTTTAACCTTCAACAGGGTGATAGAAAAACATAGAATGTTCTGTTTGAAGACTTTTGTGAGTGTCCTGAGTCTAACCTCCATTCTGAGGTTTGGTCAATCTTAAACCTCCATATGAATGTAACGGTCTCCCCGACTTCCAAGGGCCTGATGGTGACCCCCAGAGCCAGGGAAAACTGACATTCCTTCTCAGGGTGCAGGTTACTAGGCATAGTGGGTGTAGTGCAAGGTGAAAAGATTGGGCAAATTGAAGGAAAAGGTAATAAACCAGCAATGCACTAGCTTAAAGGAACCTATTTAGAAAATAAAAAACAAACTTTTACAACCCCTTTAACCACTTCCCGCCCGGGCTATGGCCGATTTACGTCCGGGAAGTGGTTTTGAAATCCTGACTGGACGTCCATGGATGTCCTGCAGGATTTCATGCCGCGCACGCCCGTGGGGGCGCGCAGCGCGGCGATCGGTGATGCGGGGTGTCAGTTTGACACCCTGCATCTCCGATCTCGGTATAGAGCCTCCGGCGGAGACTCTTTACCACGTGATCAGCCGTGTCCAATCACGGCTCATCACAATGTAAACAGGAAGAGCCGTTGATGGCTCTTCCTCACTCGCGTCTGACAGACGCGAGTATAGGAGAGCCGATCGGCGGCTCTCCTGACAGGGGGGGTTCGCGCTGATTGTTTATCAGCACAGCCCCCCCTCGGATCGCCACACTGGACCACCAGGGAAGCCCACCCTGGACCACCAGGGAAGGGCAAATAAAAAATAAAAGCATTGAGAAAAAAAAAAAAAAAAAGCTTTAAAAAAAAAAAAGATGCCAATCAGTGCCAACAAATGGGCACTGACTGGCAACATGGGTAGATCAGTGCTGCCCCACAATGTCCATCAGTGCCACCCCACAGTGTCCATCAGTGCCACCCCACAGTGTCCATCAGTGCCACCCCACAGTGTCCATCAGTGCCACCCCACAGTGTCCATCAGTGCCACCCCACAGTGCCCATCCATGCCCAGTGCCCACCTATCAGTGCCCATCTGTGCCACCCATAAGTATCCATCAGTGCCACCCATAAGTGCCGCCCATGAGTGCCCATCAGTGCCGCCTATGTGTGCCCATCAGTGCCGCCTATGTGTGCCCATCAGTGCCGCCTATGTGTGCCCATCAGTGCCACCTATGTGTGCCCAGTGCCGCCCATGAGTGCCCATCAGTGCCGCCCATGAGTGCCCATCAGTGCCGCCTATGTGTGCCCATCAGTGCCACCTATGTGTGCCCATCAGTGCCGCCTACGTGTGTCCATCAGTGTCGCATACCAGCGCCACCAATCAGTGCCACCTCATCTGTGCCCATCAGTACTACCTCATCGATGTCCATCAGTGCCATCTCATCAGTGCCGCCATATCAGTGCCCGTAATTGAAAGAGAAAACTTACTTATTTACAAAAAAATTTACAGAAAAAAATAAAAACTAATTTTTTTTTCAAAATTTTCTTTTTTTAGTTGTTGCGCAAAAAAAAAAATCACAGAGGTGATCAAATACCACCAAAAGAAAGCTCTATTTGTGGGGAAAAAAGGACGCCAATTTTGTTTGGGAGCCACGTCGCACGACCACGCAATTGCCATTCAAAGTGCGACAGTGCTGAAAGCTGAAAATTGGCTTGGGCGGGAAGGTGCGTAAGTGCCTGGTATGGAAGTGGTTAAGGAAAACTCTGTAGACAAAAATAGAACTAGGCATACACACTAATTACAAGCAAAGAGAGATCACAGGTGAGGATGGTTACATTAAATATATATATATATAAATATATATATATATATATATATATATATATATATATATATATATATGTATATAGACAACCGTCAAATTTGGAAAATGAGGGCTTGCGAGCTGGGCTGCCTGGGAGTGGGGGGGGGGGGGGTGAGCACCGCCGGCATTCAGGGTTGATCGGGAGCCATTCTCCCTGCAATCGCCCTGGGGGTAAGAGAGCATGGAGGAAGAGGAGAGCTGTGGGATCACAGAGCAGGATAGCCTGCTGTTACAGCTTACATTACAACTGTCTCCGCTCTGCTTGACACAGCCCCACCTCCTCCTGACCCTGTGCCTGTGATAGACAGAACACTGGTCCAATACTGGGCTGCGCTCTGTCTATCACAGGCACAAAGTCAGGAGCAGGCGTGGGCTCAGAGTGGAGACACAATAATCTAGAGTGGGTGACTGGGGACAAAGAGAGGGCTAATTTATTAAATACTTTCTTCAGCTCTGTGTATACGAAGGAGCATGGGGGAGCTCATGTCCATAATGGGGGGTGGTAGTGACAAAGAACCAAATGATACACAATGGCTCAAAAGTGATATGGTCCAGAAATATTTAGACAGAATAAAGGTGGATAAAGCACCTGGGCCTGATGGCATCCACCTACGGATCCTAAAAGAATTGAGCTCTGTAATTTCAAAGCCACTGTATCTAATATTTAGGGACTTATTAATGACAGGAATAGTACCACTGGATTGGCGCAGGGCCAATGTGGTGCCCATATTTAAAAAGGGAACAAAGTCTTTACCAAGTAACTATAGACCTGTTAGTTTAACTTCTATAGTTGGGAAGATACTGGAACGTTTAATAAAAGACCACATGGATGAGTTCTTGCTGGAAAAAAACTATTTAAGCAACAGACAGCATGGATTCATGAAAGACAAGTTGTCAGACAAACCTGATTTCCTTTTATGAAGAGGTAAGTAAAACCTTGGACAGAGGCGTGGCTGTGGACGTGGTATACTTGGATTTTGCAAAAGCATTCGATACAGTTCCCCACACACGGCTCATGTGTAAGGTAAGGTCTACAGGATTGGATATATCAGTTTGTAAATGGAAAGAAAGTCTTGGTTAATGATTCTTACTCTGAATGGTCAAAGGTTATCAGTGGTGTACCCCAAAGTTCAGTGTTGGGACCAGGGCCGGACTTGGGGTGGCCTCCTGGAGCCGAGAAGGGCCTGACCGAAGTTGTTGAGCGGGGGGCGGTAGTGGATCCGCCGACCAACCAAACTTGTTGAGAGCGGGCCAACCTACCTGAGTTGTTGAGCTGGGGGGGGTTTCGCTGCCTGAACAAAGTTGTTGAGCGGGGGGTAGGGTGCCACCGGTTGGTCATGGTTGTCAGGGCCGGATTAACATAGGGGCTTTTGGAGCTGCAGCTCCAGGCCCCTTCCTCAAGATAGGCCCATTTGCCCAAAAAAAAAAAAAGATCGACTTCGAGGATTGTAGCTCGGCGACCAGGGGTCACAGAGACTACACATTTGGGGGGTATGTAGCTGAAGACCCCACAACTGGTCAAAATATGGGGCTGCTATCATTTATGGTTCAGGAGATACATGTTTAAAGCGGAGGTTCACCCAAAAAACAAGTATATAACATTACATTCAGTATACCTCAAACATGTACAGTATGCCGTTTTTTTTTGGGGGGGTGTACATACGGTATTATCGGTATTTTCCTCCCGGCTTCTGGGTACTCGCTCCTGCGGGAGTGGGCGTTCCTGTGCAGTGCCGCAATATCATCTGGGACTTTGCCCATATGATTGACGTGCCTGAGAAAAACTCTCCCCGCGGATAAGGCGCGTCACGACTTTCCGAAAGTAGCCGAACTGCGAGTCCGCTCTATACGGCGCCTGCGCAGTCAGCTCTACACGGCTCCCAGTCGGTGCGCAGGCGCCGTATAGAGCGGACTCGCAGTTTGGCTACTTTCGAAAAGTCGTTACACGCCTTACCTGCCGGGGGGAGTTTTTCTCAGGCACGTCAATCATATGGGCGAAGTCTCAGATGACATTGCGGCACTGCACAGGAACGCCCACTCCCGCGGGAGTGAGTACCCGGAAGCCGGGAGGAAAATACCGATAATACTGTATGTACACCCTCCAAAAAAAAAAAAAAAAAATGGCATACTGTACATGTTTGAGGTATACTGCATGTAATGTTATATACTTGTTTTTTGGGTGAATCTCCGCTTTAAATACAAGCTGACACACTCTGCAGCAGCAGACTGAGAGGATGAAATCAAAGTGCTTATAATAATTATTTGTATATTACTTATGGTAATTAACCCCTTGTCACCCAGGCCAATTCTGACACTTCTCGTACATGTAAAAATCATCATTTGTTTTTTGCTAGACAATTACTCAGAACCCTCAAACATTAAATACAGTATATAAAAAAACACTAAAGTTAGCACGATTTTTTTTTTTGTATACTAAGCCAGTGGTCATCAACCCTGTCCTCAGGGCCCACTAACAGGCCAGGTTTTATGTATTACCTTGGGGGAGATGCAGACTAGAATACTGCAATCACTGAGCAGCAAATGATGTTTCAGTTATCTTGCAAACCTGGCCTGTTAGTGGGTCCTGAGGACAGGAGTTGATGAGCACTGTCCTAAGCGATGCTTTAACTTTTACAGGTTACGGCTGGGATTCAGGTACATCGGCGCATCTTTGTGCCGGCGTAGCGCATCTCATATGCGCTACGCCGACATAACATTGAGAGGCAAGCTGAGTATTCACAAAGCACTCGCTCCCATATTTACGCCGGCGTAACGTAAATAGGCCGGCGTAAGCCCGCCTAATTCAAAGTAGGCAGGTAGTGGGCGTGTTGTATTATAATGAATCGTGACCCCATGTAAATGAATGGCCGTACGAACGGCGCATGCGCTCATGCTCAGAATCACGTCGAATTTACGCCCTAAGATACGACGGCTCAATGCCTACGACGTGAACGTAACCTACGCCCGGCCCCATTCACGTACGACTTAAGTAAACGACGTCAAATACGACAGCTGTTCCGACGTTTCCGGCGTCCATACCTTAACATGACTTACCCCTGCTTTATGAGGGGTAAACTTACGCCGGACGTACGCTTTACGTAAACGGCGTAGATTACTGTAACGGGCGTAAGTACGTTCGCTAATCGGCGTATCTTGCTCATTTACATATTCGACACGTAAATCAATGAAAGCGCCCCTTGCGGCCAGCGTAAATATGCGCCCAAGATACGACGGCGTAGGAGACTTACGTCGGTCGTATCTAGCCAAAATTCAGGCGTATCTTGTTTGCTGAATAAGGCGCATAGATACAACGGCGCATTCGTGGACTTACGCGGCGTATCAGAAGATACATCGGTGTAAGTCTTTCTGAATACGGGCCTACATGTTTAGAGTTACAGAGGAGGTCTAGTGCTAGAATTATTGATCTCGCTCAAACGATCATGGCGTATATAACCTGTGTGTATCTGGCTCTGATACTAGCCAGTGCCTACCCAGCCACTGACTAATATTTCTCCCCAGCCTGTCCCCACACACCCTCTGCTGACCTGTGGATGGGGGAATCACTCCTGCAGTGTTATTGTGTTCTGCCTGTGAATACAATGATGAGTGTTGCTAACTATAGCTGGCAGCACTGATTGTTTTGGGAAAAACCTGACAGGCTGGTTGTACTCAAGTCAGATAATAGGTTGACTTGTGTAAAACCAGCTAGCCCATACATAGATGGCTGGTCTCTGCTTAATTGGCGTAATTGGCGGATTCAGAAACAGTTTACGTTGGCGTATCTCCAGATACGCCGCCGTAATTTAAAAACTGCGCCGTCGTATCCTTACGCCGATTCTCAAAGGCAGATACGCTTAAAATTAAGGTAATTTGCATACGCCGGCATATAGTTGTGTGCAATTTTACGCTGGCCGCTAGGGGCGCTTCCGTACATTTCCGCGTAGAATATGCAAATGACCTAGATACGCCGATTCAGAAACGTACGTGCGCCCGGCTCATTTTTTTACGTCGTTTACTTTTTACGCCTTTTTCCGGCGTAAAGTTACCCCTGCTATATGAGGCGTATGCAATGTTAAGTATGGACGTCGGGCCAACGTCGAATTTTCCGTTGATTACGTCGTTTGCGTAAGTCGTTCGCGAATAGGGCTGTGTGTAATTTACGTTCACGTCAAAAGCATTGACTATTGCGGCGTAATTTGGAGCATGCGCACTGCGATATACGTTCACAGACAGCGCATGCTCTGTTCGTTAGAAACGTCAATTACGTGGGGTCACACATAATTTAAATAAAACACACCCACATCTTCAACATTTGAATTAGGCGGGCTTACGCTGGCCCTTATACGCTACGCCACCGTAACTTCGGGCGCAGAATCTTTCTGAATACCAAACGCGGCTCACAAAGTTACAGCAGCGTATCGTATAGGAGATACGCTACGCCCGCATAAAGATACACATTTGTATCTGAATCTGGGCCATAGATTTCAATGTATGTACCACTTAACTACTACGCATTTCCTAAACATCCTTCCACAAATCTTTACATTTTGTCTTCCCAGATTCCTTCATCCTCCTCACCTGTACATACTCTCCACACTTCTCTCCTATACATACTGCTCACTGTCATACCCTCCACACTTCTCTCTTGTACATAGTGCCCACTATCGCACTCTCCACATTCCTCTCCTGTACATACTGCTCACCATCATATCCTCCACACTCCTCTCCTGTACATACTGTTCACTGTCATACCCTCCAAATGTCTCTCCTATACATAGTGCCCACTGTCATACCCTCTACACTTCTCTTCTATACATAGCGCCCACTGTCATACCCTCCACACGTCTCTCCTGTACATACTGCCCACTGTCATACCCTCCACACTCATTTAATGTACATACTGCTCAGTATCATACCATCCACACTCCTCTCCTGTACATACTGCTCGCTCTCAAACCCTCCACTCTCCTCTCCTGTGCATACTGCCCATTATCATACCCTCCACACTCCTCTCCTGTAGATACTGCCCCTATCATACCCTCTACACTCTTCTCCTGTACATACTGCCCACTATCATACCATCCACACTCCTCTCCGGTACATACCGCCCACTGTGATACCCTTCAAACTCCTCTCCTGTACATACTGCTCACTGTCATACCCTGCACACTCCTCCCCTGTACATATTGTAACCCAACCTTACCCTCCACACTCCTCTCCTGTACATACTGTAACGCAACCTTACCCTTCACACTCTACATACTGCCAACTATCTTTCTCTCCACATTCCTCTCCTGTACATACCGCCTCCCATCATACCCTCCACACTCCTCTCCTGTACATACTGCCCACTGTCATACTCTCCACACTCCTCTCCTCTACATACTGCCCACTTTCATACCCTCTACACTCCTCTTTGGTACATACCACCCTCTGTCATACCCTCCACACTCCTCTGCTGTGCATACTGCCCACTGTCATACCCTCCACACTCCTCTCCTGTGCATACTGCCCACTGTCATACCCTCCACACTCCTCTCCTGTACATACTGCCCACTGTCATACCCTCCACACGCCTCTCCTGTACATAGTGCCCACTGTTAGACCCTCCACATTCCTCTCCATCACCTGCACATACTTCCCAGTTTTATACTGTCCCTACTCCTCTCCTATGCCTCTTACCCACAAAAACAGTTCTTAAAAATTATACTGAATATCCTTAATATTACTAGCTTTAGAATGGGCACACTTTTGTTAGTTCAACTAAAGGAAATCTTCTCAGTCCTCATATTTGTTCTGCCCATTATTAGTACTTAATTTTGTGATTTCTACTGTGATGTATAGAGGAACATAGGGGATCTCAGCTACTCTAAATATAGCACTTGTAAAAAGTGTCCCTTAAAAATATTTTTGAAATGTTGGTAACTATGCACTGCCCAAGGGCCACCGGGTCAGTAGGGGGCCCCATAAGAGGCTCCTGGGATCCTGTGATAATAAAGCGGCAGTAAACTTCGCTAACATTACTACTTTTTAGAGGCCCTGAGGTAGGTTATGCCATAGTGTACAAATATGCACAGCATATTAGCACATTAGGGTACACCTAAATTGTCAGACTGAGCCCTCCAGTGCTTCGATCTGTGATCTGTCCGGCGGGTCCCGGGCGCTTCCATCTTCATCCGGTCTTCCTTCTGGGCTCTGTGCCTTCGGTCACTTGCCTTGGCTGGGCTGCGTTGATGTCATTCCCATACATGCTCATGCACATCCTCTCTCTCATTCCCCCTTTCTCTCTCATCCATCCCTTACCCCTCAACCCTCTCTCATCCTCCCTCTCTCTTTTAATTTAATTTGTTATAACAAAAACATTTTTGTATATTTATTATTTATAAAAGGCCCACCAAAATCCTCAGCACCAGGCCCATGATATGGGATAGCAAGCAGGAACATTAAAACTGAATAAATATTTAATAATAAATACCAGAATAAATAAAATAAATATATAATTAAATATATAAATAAATACCAGAACATCTTAACTGGAGTTTAACGGCCGCGGCTGCTTTATTATTGGTTTTAAACACTTTATTTAAATAACAGATGTAAACATAAATTAAAGACAACCCAACCACTACGGCTCAGGCTGTATAAATCATTTAAAGCATAAACACCCAATCAAAAAACATTAAAACAGATTTGTCCCCCTTTGCAATATATACATAAATTTTGCATACATATATATTAACCAAAGGTGACACACAACCACATAATGGCAGCACGCGACTAATACATAACAAGGGTAGGGTGGGAGGGGAACACCACAGCTCCCATCTTCTAAGGCGAATTGAATAGCCCTATGGGATTCTAGGCAGGATGCCTGGACACACCAAATAACTTGAAACTACACAAATGTAAACCATAACACATCTTTATTAAATATAAATATTATTTAAATATAATAGTATATATATATATATTTTTTTTTTTTTTGGATAAAAAATTGGCCGCGGCATAACTATTGGATTAATTACTATACCTTTTAACTTGTACACAACTGTAACTTACTCAACCAATAGTTCAAAACAACATAAACAACTCAGTCACTACGACTCGAGCTGTAATAAAAAGACTTTAATAACCATCCCCTTTGTTATCACAAAGAGATTTATCCACATAGTTTTTGCCGCGACAAGGGAGGGTGGGTGGGAAGCTCTGCTGAAAGGTCCTCCTCAGGAACGGCTGGCCCCGGACCCCTTCCAACAGCTCTTTATATAGGCCTGCTCGCAGCTTCTAGAATGTTCTTACCTGTCATCTGACCTCAGCTGACCTATCAGGTACCCTAACATTCCTGAATTTTCCCCAGTAACCTGGCTAGCTAGACCAATCCCTGCCTTTCCCGCCTAAGGGCCCTACCAGCCAATCCTAGCTTTAGTTTTTACCCCTAGCAACAGCTTACAAAAACCAATCCCAGCTGATCCCGCTCAAACTATCCCCAGAAGCCTTGAAACTTCCCCTGCCAGGAATCCCATAAGGAAAAGGGGGGCCTTAAAACAGTCCTGTTCCCCTTTTCCCCTCATGGGATTCTAGGCAGGATGCCTGGACACACCAAATAACTTGAAACTACACAAATGTAAACCATAACACATCTTTATTAAATATAAATATTATTTAAATATAATAGTATATATATATATTTTTTTTTTTGATAAAAAATTGGCCGCGGCATAACTATTGGATTAATTACTATACCTTTTAACTTGTACACAACTGTAACTTACTCAACCAATAGTTCAAAACAACATAAACAACTCAGTCACTATGACTCGAGCTGTAATAAAAAGACTTTAATAACCATCCCATACGCCAGGCAAGGGTTGCCTCAACCCAGACTGGCACCCAAACCCCAACCCGCGGCACGCTCAACACAAGCTTGAAATGAAACATTTAGTATGTCCAGGCCTATGCCCGATAAGTGCACCCCATCACTTCTGTAAAGCCCTTCAATCCCACCTTCAAGATCCACGTGCCTAAAGGAGAAACCCAGCGACGGAGACATGAATTTCTCCACCGCTTTGTTAATCCTCCTTCTAATCTTCTCAAAGGGTTTCAGGGAGGCTGACTCCAGCCAACGCAACCTGGGAATAATTTCAGAGAAAACTACCACTAGATTTGGGCAAGCTTCTTTAATTATCAAAATAGTATCCCTGATACTGAAGATCAAATCCAACGTCTTCATCTGCCCAATATCGTTTCCTCCTAAGTGGAGAATCAGAACATTGGGCTCAGGAAAGGATAGCAGCAATGAATTAAATTCAAACAAAAGATCCTCCCAGCCCATCCCTCTCCTACCAAACCAAAAAACCTGAAAGGAACTGGGATCCAGGCCCAAGTTGGATGAATAAGACCGTCCGTTCGCCCGCTGCTGTGCCCAGTACACGAACGAATGACCAATAATCCAGACCACTCCAGTACCTAAAAACAATCAACACAGAAGATTAGGACGAACATATAACTGAAATGCACTGGATTTCCACCTACCTAGCGACTTAATACGACTCGAACCCATACCCAATCCTGCAGCTTCCGTCGCTGCCCCAATCCTGAATGAATGTGACGAAATACGCACATTCCCAAGATTCAAAGCCCGACAACACCTGGACAACACAACATTAAACTGATATTTAGTGAGAGGGGAGGAGTCCTCATGCACAAAAAGCACACCCGATGAACCAGGCCTGACCGACAAATACCTTCTCAATGTAGACACCGGGCAGATTTCAGACGTTGGGCAAGGAACCAGATGTATCCAAGCTCCCTTGCCCAACTGATCCGTTTTGCTGGACCGAATAACATTTTTTAACTGTAATTCGTCCAGCAAAACATGCTGTATCAGTAAACCTGAACGTCTATCCCTGCTAGCCGAAACCAATTCCGAAATTCGCAGCGCCGCAAAAAAGGCCAATGTAAAAACCGCGTTAAAAAGAATTGCTTCAAATGAAGACGAACACACCGCCGGGGTAATGTTACAAAGAGCCGCCAATAAAGCAGGAGAGATAGGACACCGCCCATCAACTTTAAAATTGGACTTTTTGTATCCTTTCAAAGCCTGCTGAACGGAAAAATAAGATAAACATGACCGCACTCCGTGTAATTTTTGAAAAAATGAAATACCACAGAAGCTTTTATAAATATGTGCCCACGAGTAACGCTGAGCCATTAACGACTCCAGGTAGGATAGTACCAGAACTTCCGAAACCTCCCCCGCCTGTGCGTGCATAGAGTTTAAAAATCTGACCCATCCCAACCAAGATGCCCTATAGCTGGACCAAGAGGAAGCAGCCAACGAATGTTTGATATTCTCTGAAACTAGACGATGTCCCAAAGGCGAGCAGGGAAAGGTGTCCCATCCTTGTCCGCAGTAGGCAGCAGGGAGAAAAAACGCTCCATCTGCGAACGAGAGAGGGAGTCAGCCACCTCGTTAACCTTACTCGGAATGTACTTAGCCTTGATCCAAATGTTCAGACAAAGGCATTTATACACCAAATACCTAATCAAAGAAATCACAGGGGGGGATTTGGCAGATAAACAATTCACTGCGAACATAACGCCTTTGTTGTCCGTACTAAACAGAAGACGCTTGTTGGCAAAACTGTCCCCCCAAATTTCCAATGCAACAACAATAGTAAAGAGTTCAAGTAGGACAATATTTCTGCACAAACCCCTACTTACCCATCCAAGAGGCCAAACAGCTGCACACCATCTATTCCCCCAAACAGCTGCAAAACCCACAGATCCAGCAGAGTCCGTGGATAAACAGTAGTCTTCATCCAGTACAAAATCCTCCTGCCAGAAAGTTTTGCCATTGAAATGGAGAAGGAAATTATGCCAGACTAGCAAATCCTCCCTCATGTCAACAGACAACCTAACATGAGCGAAAGGATTCTTCAATCCAGCTATAGCTAAATAAAGCCGTCTAGAAAAAACCCTTCCGATCGGTAAAACCCTCGTGGCAAAAGCCAACAACCCCAACAAGGATTGCAATTCCTTCAACAAAACCTTCTTCCTCTTAATAAAAGACAGAAGAAGGCTCTGAAGCTTAATGATCTTAGCCCTAGGCAACCTGAATTCCTGGTGAACCGTATCTATGGTAATTCCCAAAAATTCTATGCACGTACATGGGTATACCGTTTTTTCTGCTGCCAACGGGATACCAAATTCCGCGCATACTCCCATGAATTGATGCAACAAGTCCAGACACTTCGGGGAGTCCCGAGGTCCCATGAACAGAAAGTCATCAAGATAGTGCATCAAACAATGGGAGCCAGACCTAACCGAAACCACCCATTCAACAAAAGTAGCAAATTCCTCGAAATAGAAGCATGACAAGGAACAGCCGATGGGCAAACAGCGGTCAAAGTAAAATTGACCCTGAAACTGGAAACCTAAGGAGTTAAAACACTTGGGGTGTATAGGCAAAAGCCTAAAGGCAGCCTTCATATCTGCCTTGGCTAACACCGCAGCCACACCCAGAGCTCTAATCTTGTGAACTGCTTGATCAAATGAAGCATACGAAACCGAGGTTAAATCACCATCTATCTGATCATTCAAAGAAGAACCCGACGGAAAAGACAGATGGTGAATCAACCTATACGTATCGGGTTCCTTCTTAGGTACCAGGCCTAATGGAGACAAACGGAAATCCCGAAAGGGGGGATGCAAAAATGGACCCGCAATCCTGCCCAAAACAATTTCGGAATTCAATTTGTCTGACACAACATGAGGAAGTACCGATACCGATTTCATATTATCCACCATCGTCACTCCTGAACCATTAAACCTAGGAATTACAAAACCGTCAGTGAAACCCTTAATGAGAAGGTCCGCCGTCCGCCAGGTTGGATACTGCTGCAGCCAAGGGAGCAGACTTTCCAGTATCACCGGAGTAGGCGCCTTTAGGAAAAAATTCCTTTTGGGGCAGGTTGTGGTTGTTAGCTGACATTTTGCGAAAACATTTCGTGACAGGATGAGAACCACCACATAGAGCACACTCGTGTTTGTACTTACACGTCGTGGGCCATCTGCACTGGCTGTCGTTGTAAGAGAAGCACAGTCCTTTCCTATAGCTGGCCGTAGCCACAGCAGAAGTATTACCTGGACTTACCCTGGGTACTACCGGTTTCTGCGGAAGAAACAAATTAAGCCACAAACCCACATCTTTTGTACCCCATTGTAAGCCAGGGTATACGGCAAGCTTATGACGAAAAGCCTCGTCATAAGCAAACCAGGCAAATCCCGCAAAGCTTTTATAAGCCTCCTGAATGATGTCTATATGTTGAAAAAGGCCCGGGCTGTGATGCGGGAATTTTTCACACAATACACTAGAGAAAATACAAAAGCCTTGCAACCAATTGGAGAAGGACCTATAAGGGATGTACTTACGGCGATCCTCTTCAAGTCTTTCTTTGTCAGGTTTAACAAAAGACTCTCTAGCAGGTAATAAAGACAATACATCTACGTATTCCCCCTTCCAGATTTTTTCTTTCATAGCCGCAGGCAAATGAAAGCCCAAGGGGGACAAAAAACAAGGCATAGTTTCTTTCATTGCCATGGCACTGTTTCTATCATTAACAGCAACAGGGGAGACAGGCAGACCTGCAGACGATTGTAGCGTATCTGGATGTACCACCCTCTCCCCCCCCACCGATGATAACCTGTCGGCCGACCAGACCACTGCAGCCGGCTCCGGGGAAACCTCTGGTGTACTTACTGGACCTTGCAGGCGCGACAGTGAACCCTGCATCTCTGCAATAAAAAGTGAGAAATCTCTAGACATTTTTTGTAAAAAATTACCTTGCAGCTCACCTGCTGCTGTTGTTCGCCGAGCACCGGAATGGAACCGGCTGCTTCAGCTACCTGTCGTCCACGTCCCGGCGCATTCGAAACTGCCGCCAGAACGCCAGCCTGCCGCGCCGTCTTCTGATTCGCCACCGCCGGAGGTCGTCGCGGTGACGTCAATCGTCCGGATCTCCGCGTCGCGCTCGGCCCGGCGTCATCCGTCCCGCCCACCGATTGCGGCCTCTGTTTCCTGGACTTCGGCGCCGGCTCCGCCTTCTTCGTCACGCGACCCGGACTTGACGATGGGCTGAACCGTGTTCTTGACGTGCGCAGCCTCTTCACCGGAAATCCCGCCTCCTCCACCATCACCGCTGTTGAACACGACGCCGGACCTGGAAAGGGAAGCTCCGAGCCCGTCTCCTCCTCTTCCTCATCTTCAACGATGGCGTCTCCGAACCCCTCCGGCTGCGACAGGACACCCTTGACGGCTTCTTCCGCTGCTTGACCCGCCGGCAATCCGAGGCACCGCCGAATCCAGTCGTCATCTTCCGTCTCCACCCGCTCCAGCAGCTGACGGACGAGAGTCTTCATGCCGCCGAGAGGAACCGTTATCAGCAGGTGTGTAATAGCTCTTTTAATTGTCAAAGCTCTGCTGAAAGGTCCTCCTCAGGAACGGCTGGCCCCGGACCCCTTCCAACAGCTCTTTATATAGGCCTGCTCGCAGCTTCTAGAATGTTCTTACCTGTCATCTGACCTCAGCTGACCTATCAGGTACCCTAACATTCCTGAATTTTCCCCAGTAACCTGGCTAGCTAGACCAATCCCTGCCTTTCCCGCCTAAGGGCCCTACCAGCCAATCCTAGCTTTAGTTTTTACCCCTAGCAACAGCTTACAAAAACCAATCCCAGCTGTTCCCGCTCAAACTATCCCCAGAAGCCTTGAAACTTCTCCTGCCAGGAATCCCATAAGGAAAAGGGGGGCCTTAAAACAGTCCTGTTCCCCTTTTCCCCTCATTCCAACCTGCCTTATATAGCCCTAAACTCAGCCTGACTAAACTGGCTAAAACTGGCTAGCCCTACTCTCTTCAAAAAAGACCGGGAAACTCATGTGTAATCTCTCCTGAGTACACGTGAGCCCCAGGTGCACTAGCTAAACTGCCTGGCTCCCCCAGAGATAGGGGAACTAGAAACTGCCTGTCCTGCTGCAATCCCATGAGAAAAGGGGGGGGACTTGAAACCGTTTTCCCCCCTTTTCTTACATGGGATAGCAAGCAGGAACATTAAAACTGAATAAATATTTAATAATAAATACCAGAATAAATAAAATAAATATATAATTAAATATATAAATAAATACCAGAACATCTTAACTGGAGTTTAACGGCCGCAGCTGCTTTATTATTGGTTTTAAACACTTTATTTAAATAACAGATGTAAACATAAATTAAAGACAACCCAACCACTACGGCTCAGGCTGTATAAATCATTTAAAGCATAAACACCCACAAGACAGGGGACATTAAGTCCACCTGTCACCAACACCCACAACCGCGGCCAATTCTATACAGGAGCTTAAACCAGTATTGAAAATGTCCAAACCTATGCTGGACAGGTGAACTCATCATCTCTAAAAAGCCCAGGAATAAACCCTTCCAATTCAGTATGCCTAAAGCAGAGTATACCCATAGGCGCAAGCAGCTTAGCCACCGCCCTGTTTATATGCCGCCTGATTTTTTTCCAAAGGGCGCAGAGGTGGGAAAGACAAACACTTTAATCTCTGCACCACTCCGGAAAAAACAAACACTGTGTGTGGAAATGACAACTGTAACCTATGAAAATCATCTCTAACATCATGCGGGGAAAAAAGCCTCAGAAGCCTACTTACTTCCCAAAATAAACCTAACCAAAGCATTCCTTTTCTACCAAACCCAAAAAACTTTAAACTGTTGTGGATCCAAACCTAAATTGCTGGAGTAAATTCTTTCATCAGCTCTCCGACGTGCCCAGAATTGAAAAGAATGTCCAACAATACAAATTGTTCTGGGTGGACCTAAAATGGATCAAAAACATTGATTAGGGCGTCCTGCTACATCAGGGGATGGCGTGCACGTGCACGTGAGGACGTGACGCGCTCGAGGGCGGGGGGAGTGAAGATCTGTGGGATTGCCGGGTAGGAGGACGGACGAACCGCGCTGACTGGATGCAGCGACGGCGGCTTCCGATCCACACGCCGCACGCTGCCTAAACAACCGGCTGACACCTTGGACGCCACGGACACCACACCAGCGCGGAAGGAGCGGGATGCTGTACCACACGGACCGCAGCAGCCCGCATTACACAGTGCTGTGTAGTCTCACAGGGACACACAGCTGGTAAGGACCGGAGCCGACGGACGGAGACAGAGAGCTGTGAAGGGGAGATAGAAACCACCAGGTATACTCTTAAGGACACCCACCTCCAAATAACACAGATGAAAGGGTCAGTGCGCAGGTTCATACACTCCCTTGGAAGAACAGAGGTAAGGTGGGGGAAATCCCCAGCGGTGAAGATCATGAAGGTATGAGAATAATGTCAATGCTGTAAACGATCTGGCGCTATTTAGATGTCACCTAATTTCCTGGAGAGTAAAGTTTGCTAAGTTACTGCCAAGATGTGATAAAACTGAGTATAAGTACTGATTGGAAAACCTGCAACGTAGGTAATACCCTTAACCATTAATATTTTTGGGACTCCCCTGGTTTATTACCCTAGAGGACACAGCTGCACATAATTAGGGGAAAAGTCTGTGGAAGGACAATTGATCCATACTGAGGGAAATAAGCTGGGACAGGGAGTGAGCGGAGCCTAGACAGAGTCTGTCTGCATCTACTCCCCCCTAGCCGAGCGGGCTCTAGAAACATTGACCTAACGGCTAAGGAGAACCAGTAGGGGGGAAGAGGTGAATTTTAAATGTCTAGTACATATCTCAAATCCCAGGAAGGCTAAGACGGATTATTTTGGTCTGCAAAGTATGGTATGACATAAGTGATTATAGTACATAAGAATAGAGGATTGATGCTCAGGTGGAGGAGAACTCCAAGAAAATCAGTCAGATAGTGCAAAACCATCTGGAAGACCGTTGCCATTGGTAACTGGACGGTATAGCCCATGGACACGCTACTAGATGGAGTGGACTACATATATCTTTTCTGAAATATCTAGAATAGATAAATCTGACATATCCGTACGAACTCAAAACCTTTTTTGCTTCCTCCCTAAAGGTCCCCAAAGGTCCCAAGTAAAAAGGGGATGGATAAAGCCACATTAACGGATAGAACAGGACTCTATATGTATCAACGGGGAAGGATTAGAACAGGCAGGGCTGTATAATTTCAGTTTTGTTCCTTTTTCTTTCACCGTGATATATGAATCCAAAAGTGGGCCCACCCCATCGAACCCTCTAGGTCCGCTGACTGCAGGATAACAATAGTTACCCCCTTTTTTTTTTTTGGAGACTACGAATTGCCCACTGGTTCGGAATTTTTCTGTCCAACGTATGGGGTAACTCTCCCCCCCTTTTTTTTTTTTTTTTCTCACAGGACGTGTTGGGGGAAGGAGGAAGAGGGGGAAGGGAAAAAAGGGTGAAGAAAGGTAATTGAAAAGGGGAGGAAATTTGTCTCTCCGCGGACCACTTTATCTACTTTTCTTGAATGTCCAAATAGTGAATAATAGATAGGGAAATCCGGCCTATTTATACCCTCTGCGGACGCTGACATCATATACCTGAACCTGACCGGACAGGGCCTTTATATTGGAGTTTTGCATAATCTTGATGAGAGTAAGAGGCCAAGCTGGGGAAGAGAATCAGAAGGAAAGAGACTAATATGAGCAGAATGGCGAGTAGATCAACAAAAGGGGGACCTCCAACTACCCCAAGTAATATAACAGCAACAAGCTCAATAAGGCCATTTGTGACCAGAGGGGAAAGCCCGTGTATCTCCGGGGTCCAGGGAGCAACAAAGCAACAACAAGGGAATAAAGCAAAAAAGATCGAAAATAAGAAACCCCAAAGTGATGCACCCCGAGAAACATCTATAGAATTAAGATACAAAAAAGATTCACTGGCGCTCTATGGGTTAACACTATAGTCCAATATAATATTTAAGACCCTCGTATGGGCTGTAAACGATCCGTGCTGCAGAAATCCAGGTACCTAGAAGCACCACCAAAATACAGTTACAACAAAAAGGAATTCTGCGCTCATAAAGGTTTACCACTCTAATTCCACATAATGTTTGTGAGGAATAACATTCAGTAGATCTCAGTTTGTTCGGAAGAACCAGTTCTTTATGTAGAAAAGATAAACAAATGTATACAGCACAACGCAAAAAAATGTTCCCAGTGCCTGCATGAAAACACACACAATCTTTCAGGGCTTCAAGGGTTAAAATTTTGCAATTTTGTTTCCAGCTGCATTCATAGAAAACAACCGTGCTGATTGTAATTGGAGTACATTACCCAGGACGTCACTATGGCGTTTGATGTCACTTCCTAGTTACTATCTGGCATCTGGGCTCCTGTACACTTTTCCTGTATGTGTCCAAACGTGCTCCAGCCTCAGTGTTTGCAGCTGCTAGGAGCGCAGCACAGAGATGACAGCCATGGAGAGACAATCTTCCTGTTGGAACGTGCTGACAAGCAGGCAGAGAAAAGTTCAGCCGAATGTTAGGCTCCCTCCAGTGGACAAAGTGCAAATTGCATTGAGGAAAAAAAATTGTAAATGGCGATTATAAATGAAAATCTTTTCTTGATATTACTGACTTAGGTCTTTGTCTGTGACAAAGCCCTGGATAGGGCGAAACGCGTAGTCTGGGACTGTTTCAAAACCCCTCTTTTATTTTGGAAGACCTAAGTCAGTAATATCAAGAAAAGATTTTCATTTATAATCGCCATTTACAATTTTTTTTCCTCAATGCAATTTGCACTTTGTCCACTGGAGGGCGCCTAACATTCGGCTGAACTTTTCTCTGCCTGCTTGTCAGCACGTTCCAACAGGAAGATTGTCTCTCCATGGCTGTCATCTCTGTGCTGCGCTCCTAGCAGCTGCAAACACTGAGGCTGGAGCACGTTTGGACACATACAGGAAAAGTGTACAGGAGCCCAGATGCCAGATAGTAACTAGGAAGTGACATCAAACGCCATAGTGACGTCCTGGGTAATGTACTCCAATTACAATCAGCACGGTTGTTTTCTATGAATGCAGCTGGAAACAAAATTGCAAAATTTTAACCCTTGAAGCCCTGAAAGATTGTGTGTGTTTTCATGCAGGCACTGGGAACATTTTTTTGCGTTGTGCTGTATACATTTGTTTATCTTTTCTACATAAAGAACTGGTTCTTCCGAACAAACTAAGATCTACTGAATGTTATTCCTCACAAACATTATGTGGAATTAGAGTGGTAAACCTTTATGAGCGCAGAATTCCTTTTTGTTGTAACTATAGAATTAAGAGAAGAAGGACTCATAGGAAGTGATCTAGAAAGTAGCAGGAGGGCAGAACGAAGTCCAGACACTCAGGCCCCCTCAAAAGGAGAAATGGCAGAGATGTTGCTAAGACTGGAGAACGTGATAAAAAGTGAAATACAGAATTTACGGACCGACTTTGGCCATATGCTCTCCAGAATAGAAACGGTAGAGGGACAAATAGAGAAACATGAACAAGAATCAAATACACTTAAAGCCCAGATGGACCAGATTCAGTTACAGCAGAGGCATATTCTCTACAAATTAGAGGACCAGGAAAACAGAAACCGGAGACAAAACTTGAGGATAAGGTCTATACCAGAGAAGAGGGGAGAGGACCTCAGGACAATAATGCAGACAATATTTAATCCGCTTTTGGAAAGAACAATCGATAACCCGATTAGGATTGAAAGGGTCCATCGAGTAGGAAATCCGAAAAGAGTGACCTCCGAGCGAACAAGAGATGTCATAATAAGGTTCCAGTTCTACGAAGATAAAGAAGCAATCTGGAAGAAGCTGAGGGGGCAGCCCCCAATAGTATTTGAAGGAATGGACCTGCAGATATTCACCGATGTGGCCCCAGAAACCCTGGCAAGGAGATGGCAGTTAAAACCGCTCCTAAAACATATGATAGATCTGAATATTAAGTATAACTGGGGTTTTCCTGCTTGCCTAATCGGAACAAAGGAGGGGAGATCTGCGACGCTGAGGTTCCCAGAGGACTTAAACGAATTTTGTAGGAAATTAGATATTCAGATCCCTGACATGCCAGGCTGGGGGTAGAGGGGGGGGGGGGAACTCACCCCTCCCCCTCTTTCTCCTGGTTTTTCCCTGGTTGCACCCTTGGTCTTTTCTGGGCCACCTCGGAGACCCTTTTGGTCTTTTCTTTTTCTTTAATTTTTATTTTTTTTTGTTTGTTTTTTCTCAGTTCTTTGTTCGGTCTCCTTACCGTCCGGCAGGATTGGGTCTCTGCCCCCCCCCCTCCGGGTGGATAACCGGGAGGAGGGGAGGCAATCTCAGACCCCGCCCAGAATGATCTGAACCAAGAGATGGAAGAGGGTTCAGAGGTCTTTAACAGGCCAAATAGGGGGAGGGGGAGGGAACTAAACGGGAGGGTGGGAGGAGGGGAGGGGGGAGGGGGGAAGAGGGGGGAGGGACTGAGGGGGGGGGGGAAGATGCCCTGTCTCACCTGGACAACTAGAAGAGAGCGTAAACCATAGAAAGGAAAATTGTAGATCTAGACCGAGGAATAAAAAACAAAAAAAACGAAGATGCCAGTAATAAAATGCCTCTCATACAACGTTAAGGGACTAAATAGCCCATACAAGAGACACAAGGTGTTGAAGGAACTGAAACATTATAGGGCAGACATCGCATTCCTACAAGAGACCCATTTGACAATAGGATCAAACGTAAGGATGTACTCGCCAGACTTTCCCACTTGGTATTATGGAGATACCATCTCCAAGAGGGCTAGAGGGGTCGCAATTGGGGTAGCCAAGGGTACTAGGTTTGTGCTTACAGATAGACTAATTGACCCAGAAGGGAGATTCCTCTTTTTGAGAGGAAAATTGGAGGAGGAAGAGTATACCCTTGTAAACTTATATGCACCTAACATCTCCCCAACGAAATACATATTGGGAATTTTAGGGAAATTAAAAGACTTCAGTAAGGGAAAGATAATACTAGGAGGAGACCTAAACTTCTGTATGGATCCGAAAGTGGATAAATCACACCGGACATTAGAAACTCAGGATACACAATTAAGAAAGGCCAAAGCTAGCTTACATAGAAGTCAGTTAGTGGATACATGGAGGATTTTTAATCCTAGTCAGCGAGACTATACTTTTTATTCCCAGGTGCATGGTAGCTATTCTCGGATCGACCACATCTTCGTCGATCATAGAATGCTGGAGGGGGTGGTCGAGACGAGAATAGAGCCCATGACGATCTCCGACCACGCGCCCATTAGTATATCTATAAAAATCTCGGGCAATCAAAGGCCCTACCAAAGCTGGAGATTAAATGAGGAACTACTGATTGAGGAGAAAAGCGTAAGGAGACTGAGGAAATCTCGGCGGCTACCCTATGGGATGCCCACAAGGCAGTAATAAGAGGGGTTCTGATCTCTGAAGGAGTAAGGAGAAAAAAGGAAGCGATCAGTAAAAAAGTTAAATTAATAGACGAGATTTTCAGTCTAGAACAAATACACAAAAAAGAAGGTAAGCAACGAGATGTATACCTAACCCTTGTTAACAAACGAAATAAACTTAAAGATCTCATGGATCAGGAAACAAGAAAATAATTCAACTTAATAGCAAGGGAAAGATATAGGTGGGGAAATAAAACAAGCAAACATCTGGCTCGGTTGGTGAAAAAAAAAAAATCAAGGAATTATATTGACAAAATTAAAAATGAAAAAGGAGAGGTTGCCCATACAACAAAAGAAATCGCCGAAACATTTAGATTATACTATGAAAAATTATACTCAGTAGAACAAAAGATTTGGCAGATAGGAGAGAAAGAAAATAAGATCACAACCTTTTTAAAAGAAGCAAGACTCCCAAAAATTAGTCAAATCGAGGCTGAGGGGATGGACAGGCCAATCACGGAGAATGAAATCAAGTTAGCATTAACAAACTCAGCCTCAGGTAAAAGCCCAGGCCCAGATGGCTTCACAGTAATGTACTACAAAAAATGTAAAGAGATACTATTACCAAGGCTATGTAAGTACTTTAATGGCCTCGGGAAGGGGTACAAATTAAGTAAGGAGGCCTCAGAAGCAATTATCACTGTCATCCCGAAAGAAGGCAAAGACCTGAAAGGATGCTCGGGCTACCGGCCAATATCCTTGCTAAACACGGATATAAAACTGTTCGCAAGGATATTGGCCGGGAGAGTTAAGCAGGAAATGAATAAATTGGTGTATCCAGATCAGACGGGGTTCATCCAGGGGCGAGAGGGGAGAGACAACGGTGTCAGAACACTTTTGATTATCCGGAAAATTAGGACAATGGGGTCCCCAGGTCTACTCCTGTCAATAGACGCAGAAAAAGCGTTCGACAGGGTAGACTGGGGACTCATGCTTTCTACTTTAAAGGAAATGGGGTTTGGCCAGGGGATGATGAACTGGGTGGCTGCCCTTTATCAGTCCCCTATGGCCAAAATTAAAATAAACGGCAGCTTCTCGCAAACATTCCAAATGAAAAATGGAACGCGGCAGGGGTGCCCATTGTCACCACTGCTGTTTGTGTTGTCAATGGAACCCCTGCTAGCCAAGATTCGCAACAGCCAAAAAATAAAAGGGATCAAAATAGGAGAGGAGGAACATAAACTTGCAGCTTTTGCAGACGACGTCCTCTTCTATTTAACTGAACCCAAAACATCAATTCCAAACCTATTAAGCCTTTGCTATGAATATGGAGAAATTTCAAATTTCAAATTAAATATCACCAAAACGAAGATCATGAGTATAAATGTTAGTAAGATAGAAGAAAAATCCCTGAAAATAAACCATCGTTTCGACTGGGTCAGCGAACTTAAATATCTTGGGATCTTGTTAGCCAAATCAATTAAAAAAACCTACGCGATAAATTTTATCCCATTGTTAAACGAAATAAAGAAAGAGACAAAAAGGGTGGAAAACAGAGCAATATCATGGATAGGACGAATCAATTATTGCAAAATGGTCATTATGCCAAAGGTCCTATATAAATTCCAGATGATCCCCATAGCCCTCCCGAGAACTTTACTCTCAGCCCTTAACAAATTAATTATGAATTTTATATGGAAGAACAAGAAACATAGGATATCTTCTCAAATATTAAGGCAACCAAAAAAAAAGGGAGGACTCGCCGTTCCGGATGTTAAGAGATACTACGATGCGGTTATATTGACAAGGGTGGTGGAGTGGGCCAGAGTCAATAAAGAAAAAAGGTGGGTAAGTTTAGAAAATGAATTATCACAGGCAAGGTTAGATAAGATAATTTGGAACCCTCCCAAATTCAGGACACTGGACATAAACCTACACGAGATAACAAAAAAGGCACTGAAAACATGGGACATAGTATATAAAAAAATTGAGAAAGAATATAACTCACCTCTCATAGCACTGAAAAACAACGATTTTTTTTTGCACCGGGTAAGACACAAGTGGGGGGGCATTGGATTAAAAAAGACACTGCACAATTAAGAGACATAATGAGCGAGGGTCACATTAGAACACTGCAGGAGCTAAAACTTAATAAAAATTTAATGGAAATCAATGAGTGGAGGTATCAGCAGCTAAACCATTTTATTCAAGGTCTCCCCCACCCTGTGAGGTCAGGAGACCAGCTGTCAGATTTGGAAAAAATCTGTACCACAGAAAGATCCAAAGGTATTGTTTCAAAACTATATAGGATCCTACTGAAGATGGGGGAGCCGGGTATACCCCCATTCATTGAAAAATGGAAAAGGGAATTGGGCACACAGCGGGATAGGACCACAATAGAGAGAATGTTGACTCTGACCCACTCCTCCGCGGTGGATAGCCGCACGGCGGAAATGTGCTTTAAATGCATTGCCGGTTGGTATATGACACCGGATAAATTAAAACAATTTAAAGAGGGGCAGACAGGGGACTGCTGGAGGGGCTGTAGTACACAAGGAAATATGGCACACCTTTGGTGGGGATGCCCTAAGATAAAAGAGTACTGGGAAAAAATATTGGGATGCATGGAGGAGATCACAAAGAAAAAGATAAAGATGGACCCATGGGTTGTTTTATTTCACGGGGGAGAAGAAGGCATTAAAAGGTACAGGGAATCACTGATACCGCACCTCCTGAACGCCGCCAAGAGATTAATCCCTAGAAGGTGGCAAGACCCAGACCCCCCTTTAATTTGGGAGTGGATCGACGCGGTCGAAGAAACATACAAAATGGAAGAACTGAAAGAGGGTTTAGAGGGCAATAATATCTTATTAAGCACAAAATGGGAAAACTGGAGGATTTTCAAGAAAACTTGGAGTTACGCAGAAAAGCTAAGGGAAGAATTTTAAATGCTCCCCTAGAAGAATATTAGAAAGATCTACAGGTCTGAAGAAAATGTCTAAGGTGAGACAGGGGGGGAGGGGGGGGAGGGGTAGAGGTAAGGGGGGGGTAAAAAATTTTGAAATGGTCAATTTTTTTTTTTTTGGGGTATTTTTATTTGCTCTTTTGCAAACGGAGGTACACATGTGTTTATATGGGTCTATTTGTATTTGTGCATGTTACAATAGCATATATATAGAACAAAAAAAAAATGAAATCAGAACAAAAAGGAAATAAAATATATAAACAAATAAAAAAAAAAAAAAAAAAAGAGAAACCCATATAAAGAAAAGTGACACTAATGATGCAAAACCAAAATAGAGATGCAATGGGCTGGTACGTAGAACATGAGCATAAATTCGCACTCTATGAGGTAGAGTCTGAAGTGAAAAAAAAAAAAAAAAAAAAAACATTGATTAGGTCTAATGTACAACAAATAGGCATCAGATTTCCACCTACCAACTTTCTTAATTATTGTATCACTCAAACCCAACCCGGCCGCTTCTGTTGCAGCCCTAATCCAGAAAGAATGAGAGGATAATACCTCTCCAGACATATTGAGTGCCTTTAAGCATTTGTGAAAAACACTGTTAAACTGAAAAGTGGTCAATGGACGACCCGATTCGTGAATAAAGAAATTGTTTGAAAAATTAGGCCTGACAGCAGCATATTGACATAACAATTTAACTGGGCATAAAGAAGAATCGCTACAAGCTGATAAATTTATCCAAGCCCCTTTTCCAAACTGATCAGTTTTAGAGCGTCGGATGAAAAGACAAATTGCCGTTTCCGAAACCAATATATCCGATAGTTGAATGATGTTCAATTCAGACAAAAAAAAAAAAAAAATACACTCTATTCGTAGCCAAACAAAGATCACCCAAAACCTTTGGAGTGATTGATTTGTGAGCATCAACCGAAAAAATGGTCCTTTTTTTTTTTTTTTTTAAACCTACATGGCCTGTTCCACTGAAATATTGCATAAATTAAGGTAAATTATTTAATTTTAGAAAAAATGATATTCTCTGCAAAATCTTCTGCAGGGAGAATAGTAATATTGCTTAGAAAATAAAAAACCAAAGAAACGTCAAGCTAAGCCTTCAGAAAAGGCATAAACTGGCTCCAGAATTAGATACAAAAACTTATGTACAATAACCAGGCTGACAGATATCCCGCCCAGGTTTATGGAGCAACGGAATTAGCTATATACTCAGATATGGGCCTTACACCAGGTCCCATAGCATGGGTGGACACAATTGTCCCGCCCTGTGCACTTCCGGGAACAATTTTTTTTTTTTTTTTTTATAAAACAGTCCATCTGAAAATGAGATAATAAATCCACCAACTCATTGGCCTTTACTGTACATGCATAGCTTTCAACTAAATATTCAGGCTTAACATTTAAAAACCATATATCTGAAAAGCACAATGACCGGCGGAGACTTTGAGGTTAGGCAAATTATGGCATACAGAACAACCAAAATTCTCTTATTCCTAAAGAAAGATCCCCAAGTTTCTAACGCTACTATAAATGAGAATAGTTCCAAAAGAACAATGTTTTTCAAAATATCCCTTCCCTTGCGCGCACCATTGGGTCTTTCAAATTGCAGCAAAAACCTAGGTAACCTGCAGCATCTGCCACATGGCACTACCATTAAATTTGGAAAGAAACTGAAGCCAACCCAAAGATATTCCCTCATTACCCATGACATACGAATCATGAGAAAAAAGGGGAGGGGTTAAAGCCGAAAATTGACAAGTAAAGGCGTCTAAAAAATGTTTTTTTTTTAAACGGTATGATCCTAGTAGCTAATGCTAATAAACCTAACAGGGACTAAATCTCTTTCAATAGAACCTTCCCTTTTCTTTTTTTTTATTAAGGACAAAAGTAAAAATTTAATTTTTCTCACTCTTCAACTCACGAAGTCTGAATTCCATAAGGTCTGTATCCATAATGAAACCCAGGATTTCTAGACATATATAGAGCCATACTGTTTTTTTTTTTTTTAACTAAAAGGCACACAAAAATAAAGACAGATTGTTAAATTATGTCTTCTAAATTGGAAAAATCAGAAGATAAAAATCATCTAAATAATGTACCAAAAATTTCCGAACTGGGTTGAAAACTGACCACCCATTCTAAGAAAGAAGAAAAAGATTCAAAATAAAAACAGGGAGTAACCCATAGGAAGGCTTAAGCCCAGCATTAGCCAGGCATCAACAAATTCACTGAAACTCAAGGTTGTTCCACTCCACGGAAAAAACTTTAGATAATGCGTTCTAAAGAGAAAAACAGAGTGTAACAAAAATAAAATTGGTCATTGAAATAAAAACCTAGATAATTGAAACATAAGGGGTTGATTGAAAGAAAGCGAAAAAAAAAAAAAAAAAAAACCCGACATAATTTCGGCTTTCGCAAATAGAGAACCTTTAAAATGAGAGGTATGCAAGGCAGGCACCCCACTGAGCTACATAAAAGACTGAAGACAAGCTATCCTCAAACAAGCTATCCCCATCCTTACGGGAATGGCCCTTGTGAAATGGTAAATGATGAATTAGCTAGAGGAATCCTTTTTTTTTTTTTTTTTTTTTTATTTATTCATTTATTTTTGGAACAATACCTAAAGGGGAAATCCTGAAATTACTGAAAGGGAGGGAGGAAAACCTTACACTCCACCTTCTAAGATTTCAGTATTAATTCTAAATAAACACTATGACAGGAAATTCTACTACAGATTTGAAATTGTTAACTACCAGGTCTGAATACAAATTATGCAACGGGAGCATATTTGAAAGCATCACTGGTGTAAACCGTTATTTGAAAACATTTTTGATTTGGATTGACACAGACATTTACTTGAAACATTTGGTAACTGCATGAGTGCCAGCGCAGAAAGCACACTCATGTCTATATTTGTAAGAGTTTTATCTACACTATCTATCGTTGCAATTGAAGCTAATTTTTTTTTTTATTATTATCTGTAAATGATTGAATACTAATGTTATGTTTGTTATAGACTGGTCCTTGGGTTAGAAAAAAGATACAACCAAAGGCCAATGCTAAATAATTACCTCCAAAACTGGAATAAAACAGTACTTTTTATGGAAAGTCACTGTAGTCTTTCTTCTGTAACTTCACATGTCATAGATTCCTTACAAGTCTCAGGTAAATTTTTTAATCTAGCTAACTAAAACCAGCATTTAACACTACTTTGAGAAACGTGGTCGTAATTAGCAGGAACTCCACTAGATGGCGACCAAACACTAACATCCAACGGCTCAATAGCTGGAACAGAATAGTACTGTCAAGGCTGAGGGTTAGCAAACTTAGATAAAAGATCAACTATGCTAGATAATAAAAGGCTAGATTAAGATTTACCCATACCTTGCTGTTGGGAAAACCCCATGTAAGCAGCTGATTCCTGGAAATCTCTGCGCTCTGGCATTAGGTCTGCGGGAGATACAGCAACCGACCTGGAGGAAGATTCTGACATGGAGGGAGAAGACGTCTGTTGCAATGAAGACGGCTGTTCTTGCTGTGATGAAGCCCGTTCCTCCGATCCCCGTCCACTTCCAGACCTCCTGGCATAACCTACCCCTGCCGAGCTGCCTCTCGAAGCTCCATCGTACCTGTTAGGAGAAAAAACATCACCTGTGTACCCACTCCTAGCTCCAGCCCCCGGACCCACCTCCCGAACGAGTGCTGCGGTCCTGAGAAGGGCCAGCTCTTTTACATGTGCAGCACGGGAAGGGGAGGGGGAGTATCTACTGCGCGGAGTGCGCTTCCTCTACGCCGCTTCAGGGGCACGAGCGGAGGCGCCACCACCTCTACGACGGCAACCCGGAACTTCATACGACCTTCTTGGACCGGCTTTTTCCTACTGACGAGCGGACTCACGGACGGTACTTGCGGGATGCTCTTCCACGGGGGGGGGGAAGGGGGACCCCCGGGTACACTGCAGTCCGTTGCAGCTCCTACCGGAGCCTCTTGACTCGACGAGCGCGGTAAGCTAAGGCAGTGCCGGATCCAGGCATCCATCCTTCTGAAATCTTCTGGCCTCAGAGGACACTGTTTGCTCAGTGAGAAATACTCAGGGAACACCACAGCTCCCATCTTCTGAGGCGAATTGAATAGCCCTATTCCAACCTGCCTTATATAGCCCTAAACTCAGCCTGACTAAACTGGCTAAAACTGGCTAGCCCTACTCTCTTCAAAAAAGACCGGGAAACTCATGTGTAATCTCTCCTGAGTACACGTGAGCCCCAGGTGCACTAGCTAAACTGCCTGGCTCCCCCAGAGATAGGGGAACTAGAAACTGCCTGTCCTGCTGCAATCCCATGAGAAAAGGGGGGGACTTGAAACCGTTTTCCCCCCTTTTCTTACATTCTTAATCTGGCCCTGATGGTTGTTGAGCGGGGGGTGGGATATCGCTAGATGGACTTCTTAGCTCCTCTTCCTGCTTCCTCCTCCCGTGGTGCATCCAATAGGGGCCCCCTATTGGCCGGGGCCCATGGGCTTGAGCCCAGTCAAGCCCAATGGTAATAAGTCTGGCCCTGGTAGAGACCCTTACTTTTTAAAATCTTTATAAATGATATTGGGTCTGAGATCAAAAGTAACATTTCTGTCTTTGCAGATGACACCAAGCTATGCAGTGGAATAACGTCTTTACAGGATGTCTCCAATTTACAAGCCGACCTCAATGCTCTGTCTAATTGGGCGACTAAGTGGCCGATGAGGTTTAATGTTGACAAATGTAAAGTTATGCACTTGGGGGCTAAGAATATGCATGCGTCATACATACTAGGAGGAGTACAACTGGGGGAATCCGTAGTGGAGAAGGATCTGGGGGTTTTGGTAGATCATAAGCTCAATAATGGCATGCAATGCCAAGCTGCGGCTTCCAAAGCGAGCAAAGTCCTTTTTTGTATTAAGAGAGGTATGGACTCCAAAGAGAGAGATATAATTGTGCCCCTGTACAAATCATTAGTAAGACCTCATCTGGAATATGCAGTTCAGTTTTGGGCCTCAGTTCTCAAAAAGGATATTGGGGAACTGGAGAAAGTGCAGAGAAGGGCAACCAAACTGATAAGAGGCATGGAGGCACTCAGCTATGAGGAAAGGTTAGAGGAACTGAATTTATTCACTCTTGAGGAGGCGATTATATAGTGAACTTGGTGTTGAGTTATTCACTTTACGGTCAACACTGAGGACAAGGAGGCACTCTTTACATCTAGAGGAAAAGAGATTTCACCTACAAATACGGAAAGGTTTCTTCACAGTAAGAGCTGTGAAAATGTGGAATAGACTCCCTGCAGAGGTGGTTCTGGACAGCTCAGTAAAGTGCTTTAAGAAAGGCCTGGATACTTTCCTAAATGTACATAATAGAACTGGGTACTAACATTTATAGGTAAAGTTGATCCGGTGAACATCCGATTGCCTCATGGGGGAATCAGGAAGGGATTTTTTCCCCTGCTGTAGCAAATTGAATCATGCTTTGCTGGGGTGGGCACACAGTGAGGCTGCAATGGTGGGCACAGTGAGGCTGCAGTGGGCACAGTGAGGCTGCATTAGTGAGTATACTGAGGCTGCAATAGAGGGCACAGTGAGGCTGCAATAGGATGGGGCAATTTTGATGGTGTTGTTTTTATGGGGGCAGTTTTTGACAGGGGCAGTTTTTTCTGGGGCAATAGGATGGGGCAAATTTAACGGTGCAGTTTTTATGGGGGCAGTATGCATACGTAAGTCCCGCCCACATATGTAAACAGTGTTCAAATCACATATGTGAGGTATCACCGCAATCGTCAGAGAGAGAGCAATAATGCTAGCACTAGACCTCCTCTGTTATTCTAACCTGGTAACCGTAAAAAAAAAAAAGATGTGTCGCCTATGTAGATTTTTAGGTACCGTAGTTTGTCGCCATCCCACGAGTGAGTGCAATTCTAAAGTGTGACATGTTTGGTATCCATTTACTTGGAGTAACATCATCTTTCACATTATATTAAAAAATTGGGCTAACTTTACTGTTTTTTCCATGAAAGTGTATTTTTTCCCCAAAAGTTGAGTTAAAAACACTGCTGCACAAATACTGCGTGACATAAAATTGTCAATGGTCATTTCATTCTCTAGATACTCTGCTAAAAAAATTATTTATATATATATATATATATATATATATATATATATATATATATATATATATATATAATGTTTGGGGGTTCTAAGTCATTTTCTAGCAAAAAATACGGATTTTAACTTGTAAACACCAAATGTCAGAAATAGGCTTAGGTATGAAAGGGCTATAGATATGACATGTCTGCTAAAAAGGTAAACAACGTGGTTGCCATAGCAACCATTTTGTTTACAAACCCAAGGTGTAATATAGACAGCAAGAGGCTTTTTTTTTTTTTTTTTTTTTTACAGCTTAGGTTTGTAAACAAAATGGTTGCTATGGCAACAATGTTGTTTACCGTTTTAGCAGACATCTCATGTATAGGGCCCTATGTTCTCTAGAACAAGTATACATACATGTTGCCGATAGCAACCAATCAGAGGTTCATTTTTTTTTTTTTTTTTTTTTCATGTGGAGTGTGAAGAAATTACAGTGTATGTTTGCTATGAGGGTAGTGGGGCTTCTTGTTACGTCCCTGGATTGTTTATTACGGGAGAATACAGAGACTGTGACTGCTGATGTCTCCTTCTGAATATACTAGTTGCCTGGCTGTTATTTGATCCATTGGTTTCTGTTGTTCTTACTTGATCCCAATCAGTGATGGAGAATGAACAGAAGTTCTGAATAAACATGAATGAAGAAAGCATGGAGGCCAGAGCCAGCCAGGAGACTAGCATTTTCAGAGGACAGTCAGCAATGGACACCTTCATATTTGTCTCAGGATGGGTTCCCTTCTAACCATTTGGGGAATCCTAGTAGTTCCCTAAAGCATTCACCCCTGGAAAGAGACTCTGCAATTCACATTGAGCACCGTGTGTACAGTATATGCTCCTTATCCCCTTATTTATTACTGTCTGGGTAGCTATGGGAGAGATTCTGCTCACTTCCTGTCCTTCTGACCCCAGAGGAAATGAGGGGTAAATCTCCACCATGGGGACCCAGACAGTGATAAAGACTTGTCAGAGGGATCTAAACCGCTCCCACTCTACTATTGTGACCAATCAGATTATGGGATTACATGATGGAAACAGAAATGCATTTGATTGCATTTATTAACTATTACAATTGTATCCTTTTGATTAAAATCCACTTCCCCAAATGTTTTCTATTGATTGAATGGGTTGTTGTCATCTATAGACCAATTATTCCTATTAACGGAGATCAATCAAAGTGTGTATGTCCACTATTAGGGTTTAAAGTGTATTTTCTGTGTGTGGGTGGTTTCTGAAAGAGCATAAGCAGTGCTGGATTAGTAAATTCATTGATAATAGTCTTGTTTTAATTCTGCTTCAAATACAGAACATATTTTCCAGTGCATTTGTGTTCGCAAGAAGATATTTTTCTATTTTTCTTTTTTTTTTATGGCTGCCATACACAATATATTCCACTAGATGGCACCCTTGTATAAATACTAAACCTCTTAGAAGTGTTTTATGAAAAGTATGGGAACCAAGATTACTGGCATCCTTATGATAAATACTAATTGCCTGGCTGTGTGTTGGCTATAACACTTTTGGGTTACAGAACACATGCTGTGAATGTGCATAACATTTTCTTTATAATTCGTTATCACAGCTCTGAAACTTTAGCATCAACTTGACAACCAGAGAAGTGGGATTTCCAGAAGAAGAGGTCAGCAATGTCAGTCTCCATTAAACACTTCACGTCTGCGCTATAGCTGAATGATGGCTACAGCGCAGACCTGAATTGCCACGTGGCTGTCAATAGACGTCCTCCCCTTTCCTCGCTCCCCAAGCGCCCCCCTGCAAGGCACGCGCTGTGATCACTGAGAATCGTGTGATCACAGATCCGAGTAAGGGGCCGATCCGGGCCCCTTACCACATGATCAGCTGTCATGATCACGTGATCGGTAATCTTTTTTTTTTTTTTCTCATGCTGACAGCGTGAGGAGAAAAAAAAGCCGATCACCGGCTCTTGTGCAAGGGATATTGGTCCCGAAGAGGAAGGAACACAGGCACCTCATCTGTGCCTACTAGTACCGCCTGCCAATGCCACCTGCCAGTGCCCACAGTGCCCACCAGTGCAAAAAAGTGCCACCAATCAATGCCCACCAGTGCCACTTATCAATGCCCACCAGTGGTGCCAATCAGTGCCTCATCAGTGCCACCTAGCAGTGCTGCCTATCAGTGTCACCCATCAGTGCCATCACTGCCAGCTATCAGTGCCACCTATCAGTGCCCGCCAGTGCCACCTATCAATGTTCTTCAGTGCCACCCATCAGTGCCTTCTCTCAGTGCCACCTATCAGTGCCCACCAGTGCAACCCATCGGTGCCCATCAGTGCAGCCTCATCAGCATACATCAATGAAGGACAAAAATTACCTGTTTGCAAAATTTTAACAAAATATAAAACCGTTTTGTATTTTTTTAATTTTTTAAATCAGTCTTTTGAAAAAAATGTAACAAAAAATAAAAACCACAGAGGTGATCAAATAAAAGAAAGCTCTATTTGTGGGGGAAACATTATAAAAATGTCATATGGGTACAGTGTTGTATGACCGCGCAATTGTCAAAGAGTGAGAGCGCTGAAAGCTGAAAATTGGTCTGGGCAGGAGGGGGGGGGGGGTTAAGTGCCCAGTAAGCAAGTGGTTAATCTCCAATACAGTAAAGTAAAGCATTATAGATGCCCCATCTATCAATAGTGGTATCAAAGCAGAACTCAGAGTTTCTAATCTAAGTGTCGTCTGGGTTCCCCTGGGGTGCATGTATAGCCATGTATAAGGGTGACAATGATGTAATAGGGGCCTCTGATGTGATGGCGAGACCTGTGTAGTGATGGCGAGACCTCTGGTGTGATGGGAGGACCTCTGGTGTGGTGGGTGGACCTCTAATGTGAAATGGAGCTTCTGACGTAATAGGAAGACCGCTGATGTGAATGGGGAACCACTATTTTTAAAATGAAGAACCTCTGATGTGAAGGGAGAGACCTCTGATGTGAAGGGAGAGACCTCTGATGTGAAGGGAGAGACCTCTGATGTGAAGGGAGAGACCTCTGATGTGAAGGGAGGGACCTCTGATGTGAAAGGAGGGACCTCTGATGTGAAGGGAGAGACCTCTGATGTGAAGGGGGGACCTCTGATGTGAAGGGGGGGCACTGATGTGAAGGGAGGGACCCTTGATGTGAAGGGAGGGACCTCTGATGGGGATGGGGGGGGACCTCTGATGTGAAGGGAGGGACCTCTAATGTGAAGGGGGGACCTATGATGGGGATGGGGGGCCTCTGATTGGGATGTAGGGACCTCTGATGGGGAGGGGGACCTCTGATGTGAAGGGGAATCTCTGATGTGAAGGGGAATCTCTGATCGGGATGTAGGGACCTCTGATGGGGATGGGGGACCTCTGATGTGAAGGGGGGACCTCTAATGGGGATGGGGGGACCTTTGATGGGGATGTAGGGACCTCTGATGGGGAGAGGGACCTCTGATGGGGAGGGGGGACCTCTGATGGGGAGGGTTTCATGCCACATTGCACATGTGACATTAAAGAAGATTATCTACTGTACAAGAAGTAGCTGGGAAAAGCACTGCCTCTTGTATTGGGGAAGATTTCAGGTATGTTAACACAAAGCAGTAAACCTGATTCCTCATATCGTCCATGGACGGACACAGCTCCCTAAATCTTGACAAGTGGGTTATGTTCCCTGTTTACAGGAGAGGACTAGACAGAAACATGTCGGAGGTACCCTGGTGGTTGCCAGGGCGGGAGGACCTTCTGTCTCAAGGTCCCATACTTCCTCCTGGTGTACAGTCGCTGGCTTGCACGACATGTCTATTGGAAGCCAGGTTTTAAGAGACCGGGGTCTGTCTGACTCGGTCGTCTCAACCAGCACGGTAGTCTTCTTCCTGGAGGATCTACCATCACACCTGGAAGGCCTGCATCTCTTGGTGCGAAGAGACGGGTGACGTCCACGGACGTACTCGGTGTCCAGGGTCCTGCTACAGCTTGGAGTGGATCTAAAAATTGCTTAAAGCACCATTTGGGGGCAGATTTCAGCCTTGGCTGTGTTCTTGCAGTGGCCTTTTTGCGGCCCGTTCCCTGGTGGGTACCCTTTTGTGCTGGGGGTTTGTCATATACTTTCCCCTCTTGGCCCACCTCTTCCCCCATGAGTTTTGACTCTGGTGCTCTCGGTTCTTCAGGAACTTTTCTATTGGAAACGTCAGAGAGATTTTTCTCCTGTCACTATCTCATAAGGTGGCCCCTTTAGTGGCCTTTCCCTCTGCAGAGGGGTTTCTGAGTTGGCGGTCTTGTCTTGCAAGTCGCCATGCTTGATCCTCCATAAGGATTAGGTGTTGGTGCGCCCATGACCTTCCCTTTTTCGAAGGTGGTTTCGGCCTTTTGCCTGAATAAGGACTTTGTTCTTCCATCCTTATGTCCTCGGCCGGCACATTCTATGGAGGTTGCTTTTCATACTTTTAGCGTGGTACACACCTTGCGGGTGTTCCTGCCTGCTACCGCTCCGGTGATCTGACGGTCCTTTTGTGTCGGTGTCTGGTCCACAAAAGGGGCCTGGCGGTCTCGTCGACCACCATTTCTCGGTGGATCAGGCAGACCGTCATACAGGCCTATGCTCTTAGGGGGCAGGCGCCCCCTCTCCGGTCACGGCACTTTCGACCAGGGCAATTGGTGCTTCCTGGGTTTTTCTCCGACATCATGCGTCGGTCTCACAGGTGTGCGAGGCGGCGACTTGGTCGTCCATTCACATTTTTTCCAGAATTTACATGGTTGCTGTGAGTGCATCTTCTGATGCTTCTTTCGGCCGCTAGGTTTTGCAGGCGGCTGTTTAAAGTTGCACCTCCTCCGTTGAGGAGCTCTGCTTGTTTTGGGGTGTAGTTACAATTGGTTTTACTAATACTGTTCCTACCCCTTGTTTTTGGCACTGCTTGGGGATGTCCCACTTGTCAAGATTTAAGGAGCTGTGTATATGGACGATAAGAGAAAATAGGATTTTTTGTACTCACTGTAAAATCCTTTTCTGAGTCCATGGATGGACACAGCACCCACCCCTCCTATTAAGGTTTGTACTGCTTGTTAACGAACTGAGGCTGCATACTGCAGGGAGGAGGGTTATGTCTGGAGGGACCGCTCCCTGGGCGGGGCTGTTCAACTCTGTTAATGTAACATGTATTTAATTGTCTAACATGTTTCTGTCTAGTCCTCTCCTGTAAACAGGGAACATAACCCACTTGTCAAGATTTTAAGGAGCTGTGTCTATCCATGGACTCAGAGAAAAGGATTTTACGGTGAGTACAAAAAATCCTATTTTTTTTACCCTCCTTTTCTACATACTAATGCATTTTTTAGATCAAACTTTTGGGACGAGTTATGCAAATATTGCAAACAAAGTCACTGCCCCTACCTATGACTGGTCTATACAATAAGGAGCGCTGGAAAGGGCGTGTATACATACAAAAACATAGAATATCCAGGCTCAATCTTACTGACCAATCAGCAACCAACCAAATTCACCTGTCTAACTGTGTGCGTTAAAAACAGAGGTTTAGTTGCACGCATTTGCAAATGCATGTGTAAGCTGCAGCCCCCGTCAAGGCAAATATTGAAATGCCACATGGGCGAGTGTCCATCTGGAGGAGAGGGATGACCTAGGAAGCCTGCATTTGTATACAGTACAAAACAGATTATAGCGCACACATAAAAACGACATTTATCCTGCAAGGCTAGTTAAAAACACCTGAACATATTCAAAAATATGGGGGTTTGGTCACACTATATGGTCATATAGTGCTAAGCCCACTTACTGCGACCAAGTAGGCTTAGCACTATATGACCATATAGTGTGACCAAACCCCCGTAGTTTTGAATATGTTCAGGTTTTGGTCTTTGGTCTTATAGCAGCACCATCTTAGATCTATAGCATTTTTAGGGCGTGCCCCCCAAGTATGTTGTTGTATGTTGTATAGACCCTGACCAGGTCTTTTGGGCTGGAGCACCCCTCCCCCTCTTCATTACCTCACATTAGTGGCCACCAGTGCATAGGAGGAATCCCTTTAGTTCTCCCACATAGAGGAGTTTATCTCCCATGGTTGAGACACAGGTTCTTTAATTCTATTAACAGGTTAGGACCCACTAATTCGGGATACTTTGTCGCAGTAAGTGGGCTTAGCACTATATGACCGTATAGTGTGACCAAACCCCCGTATTTTTAAATATGTTCAGGTGTTTTTAACTAGCCTTGCAGGATAAATGTAATTTTTGCATGTGTGCGCTACAATCTGTTTTGTACTGTTTTTGGTCTTATAGCAGCATCATCTTAGATGCATAGCATTTTTAGGGTGTGCCGTCCAAGTATGTTTTTGCATTTGTATACAAACCACCATAGGTAACACCCACACTTCAGTATGGGCACTACGCTAAAGTTAATGGGGAATGGGAGAGTTACCTTGCTCCCATTCACTATTTGTTTAAATTTTGGGACTTCTGTCATTCCAGAAATGTCCACTGGGTCAGTCTGTGGTCCAGGGATGCAATGTCATCCCTGGCCAGCAGTTGGCGCCAGAGGGGTTCTGGCAGAGTAAGTTTCTCCAGCAGCCAATCAGAGGAGCTTTTCCCTTGTGGGGCGTGCTGGAGAGGAGTATATCTGTGACAGGTGTCATGTGTTCTAAAATCTCCGCGCGGTCCCCGTTCCAGGTGCGGCATCCACCTTCAGGGTGCGCGCATTCCATGGACCCCGCCGGCGTGGCCCACCTGCCCATAATTGCAGACTACTTGGGACCTCATCCGGAGGTACCAGGGGACCCCAGCGACTGGCTGGGTTCCCGATTCTATTGAAAGGATCCCAGGCTGGGTGCCGTTCGATTGGGGAGTCGTTTTTGAGGAGGACCCGGAGGCAGGTCGTCCAACAGAGCCTGAACAAACCAATTGGGGATCCGGTGACCAGGGTACTGACAGGTATGTTCGCTGTCATCTGGTGACCGATGCAGAAATCTACTGGGAGGATTCGCTCCATTTATCTATCTAGCTCAGTTATTGTAATTGTCCTGTGGCAGAGGCCGGAGCCGGGTCTGTGAGAGAGGCCCGTTCCTCCCAGAAATCTTAAGTGACATCTCGGGTGCCAGGCCTGTAAAGAGGGGTCTGTCCGGGGGCACTTTACCCACTCAGTTGGAGTGGCGACTAGTTACAAATTGGTACTATGCAGAGCAGTACTGACTGCTCTATTTAATATCCAGGCCTGATACTGCAAGGTTCTTCCTCTCTCTCTATTCATCAACTTTGTCCTTCCCAATTGATGTTAATGTTGGCCGTGTTGGCCTGGAAAATAAAGCATTGGAAAAAACCTTTATTCACTGTCTGGACCTTCGCTCACTGTTTGTCTCTACAATTACACCCCTAGACAACGCCAGGGTAACTTAATAGGCCGAT